>NW_027098721.1:0-38251 GCF_039881205.1 Euwallacea similis
TAAACGATCGTTTCTGACCGAATTCGCTCGTTTCTGCCTGTTTTAGTCATTTTGGCACGTTTTCATCAATTTGGTTCTGTTTCCATCCAAAATAGACAGATTTGGCCGAAATAAGCCAAATCGACCGATTTGAGCAAATTCCTGGATGAAACGATCGTTTCTGACCGATTTCGCTCGTTTCTGCCTGTTTTAGTCATTTTGGCACGTTTTCATCAATTTGGTGCAATTTGAATCCAAAATAGGCAGATTTGGCCGAAATATGCCAAATCGGTCGATTTGAGCAAATTCAGAGGTGAAACGATCGTTTCTGACCGATTTCGCTCGTTTCTGCCTGTTTTAGTCATTTTGGCACGTTTTCATCAATTTGGTGCAATTTGAATCCAAAATAGGCAGATTTGGCCGAAATATGCCAAATCGGTCGATTTGAGCAAATTCCTGGATGAAACGATCGTTTCTGACCGATTTCGCTCGTTTCTGCCTGTTTTAGTCATTTTGGCACGTTTTCATCCATTTGGTGCAATTTGAATCCAAAATAGACAGATTTGGCCGAAATAAGCCAAATCGGTCGATTTGAGCAAATTCAGAGATGAAACGATCGTTTCTGACCGATTTCGCTCGTTTCTGCCTGTTTTAGTCATTTTGGCACGTTTTCATCCATTAGGTTCTGTTTCCATCCAAAATAGACAGATTTGGCCGAAATAAGCCAAATCGGCCGATTTGAGCAAATTCCTGGATGAAACGATCGTTTCTGACCGATTTCGCTCGTTTCTGCCTGTTTTAGTCATTTTGGCACGTTTTCATCAATTTGGTTCTGTTTCCATCCAAAATAGACAGATTTGGCCGAAATAAGCCAAATCGGCCGATTTGAGCAAATTCAGAGATGAAACCATCGTTTCGGACCGATTTCGCTCGTTTCTGCCTGTTTTAGTCATTTTGGCACGTTTTCATCAATTTGGTGCAATTTGAATCCAAAATAGACAGATTTGGCCGAAATAAGCCAAATCGGCCGATTTGAGCAAATTCCTGGATGAAACGATCGTTTCTGACCGATTTCGCTCGTTTCTGCCTGTTTTAGTCATTTTGGCACGTTTTCATCAATTTGGTGCAATTTGAATCCAAAATAGGCAGATTTGGCCGAAATATGCCAAATCGGTCGATTTGAGCAAATTCAGAGATGAAACGATCGTTTCTGACCGATTTCGCTCGTTTCTGCCTGTTTTAGTCATTTTGGCACGTTTTCATCAATTTGGTGCAATTTGAATCCAAAATAGACAGATTTGGCCGAAATAAGCCAAATCGACCGATTTGAGCAAATTCCTGGATGAAACGATCGTTTCTGACCGATTTCGCTCGTTTCTGCCTGTTTTAGTCATTTTGGCACGTTTTCATCCATTAGGTTCTGTTTCCATCCAAAATAGACAGATTTGGCCGAAATAAGCCAAATCGGTCGATTTGAGCAAATTCAGAGATGAAACGATCGTTTCTGACCGATTTCGCTCGTTTCTGCCTGTTTTAGTCATTTTGGCACGTTTTCATCAATTTGGTGCAATTTGAAACCAAAATAGACAGATTTGGCCGAAATAAGCCAAATCGACCGATTTGAGCAAATTCCTGGATGAAACGATCGTTTCTGACCGATTTCGCTCGTTTCTGCCTGTTTTAGTCATTTTGGCACGTTTTCATCAATTTGGTTCTGTTTCCATCCAAAATAGACAGATTTGGCCGAAATAAGCCAAATCGACCGATTTGAGCAAATTCCTGGATGAAACGATCGTTTCTGACCGATTTCGCTCGTTTCTGCCTGTTTTAGTCATTTTGGCACGTTTTCATCCATTTGGTGCAATTTGAATCCAAAATAGACAGATTTGGCCGAAATAAGCCAAATCGGCCGATTTGAGCAAATTCAGAGATGAAACGATCGTTTCTGACCGATTTCGCTCGTTTCTGCCTGTTTTAGTCATTTTGGCACGTTTTCATCAATTTGGTGCAATTTGAATCCAAAATAGACAGATTTGGCCGAAATAAGCCAAATCGGCCGATTTGAGCAAATTCCTTGATGAAACGATCGTTTCTGACCGATTTTGCTCGTTTCTGCCTGTTTTAGTCATTTTGGCACGTTTTCATCAATTTGGTGCAATTTGAATCCAAAATAGACAGATTTGGCCGAAATAAGCCAAATCGGCCGATTTGAGCAAATTCCTTGATGAAACGATCGTTTCTGACCGATTTCGCTCGTTTCTGCCTGTTTTAGTCATTTTGGCACGTTTTCATCAATTTGGTGCAATTTGAATCCAAAATAGACAGATTTGGCCGAAATAAGCCAAATCGACCGATTTGAGCAAATTCCTGGATGAAACGATCGTTTCTGACCGATTTCGCTCGTTTCTGCCTGTTTTAGTCATTTTGGCACGTTTTCATCCATTTGGTGCAATTTGAATCCAAAATAGACAGATTTGGCCGAAATAAGCCAAATCGGTCGATTTGAGCAAATTCAGAGATGAAACGATCGTTTCTGACCGATTTCGCTCGTTTCTGCCTGTTTTAGTCATTTTGGCACGTTTTCATCCATTTGGTGCAATTTGAATCCAAAATAGACAGATTTGGCCGAAATAAGCCAAATCGGCCGATTTGAGCAAATTCCTGGATGAAACGATCGTTTCTGACCGATTTCGCTCGTTTCTGCCTGTTTTAGTCATTTTGGCACGTTTTCATCCATTAGGTTCTGTTTCCATCCAAAATAGACAGATTTAGCCGAAATAAGCCAAATCGGCCGATTTGAGCAAATTCCTGGATGAAACGATCGTTTCTGACCGATTTCGCTCGTTTCTGCCTGTTTTAGTTATTTTGGCACGTTTTCATCCATTAGGTTCTGTTTCCATCCAAAATAGACAGATTTGGCCGAAATAAGCCAAATCGGCCGATTTGAGCAAATTCAGAGATGAAACCATCGTTTCGGACCGATTTCGCTCGTTTCTGCCTGTTTTAGTCATTTTGGCACGTTTTCATCAATTTGGTGCAATTTGAATCCAAAATAGACAGATTTGGCCGAAATATGCCAAATCGGTCGATTTGAGCAAATTCAGAGATGAAACGATCGTTTCTGACCGATTTCGCTCGTTTCTGCCTGTTTTAGTCATTTTGGCACGTTTTCATCAATTTGGTGCAATTTGAATCCAAAATAGACAGATTTGGCCGAAATAAGCCAAATCGACCGATTTGAGCAAATTCCTGGATGAAACGATCGTTTCTGACCGATTTCGCTCGTTTCTGCCTGTTTTAGTCATTTTGGCACGTTTTCATCCATTAGGTTCTGTTTCCATCCAAAATAGACAGATTTGGCCGAAATAAGCCAAATCGGCCGATTTGTGCAAATTCAGAGATGAAACCATCGTTTCGGACCGATTTCGCTCGTTTCTGCCTGTTTTAGTCATTTTGGCACGTTTTCATCAAGTTCGGTGCGAACAAGCGTCTAGGCAAGACGTGCGTAACAAATTGCTCCGGCTAAATACCTCGATAAGTGCGGTAAACGGCTTCGCAGAAAAGTGTTTTTCGTGCCACCGTGAAGCGCATTCAGAGGGCTTTGTGTGTGCGGGTGTGTAGTGTTGATTGCGGGAAAGTTTTCGACGATTTTCCGCAGTTTTCTGTGAAAACAGAAAGAGTCTGGTAAGTCGTTGGAATTTTTATTGCACTGCATATAGGCCGACTGGCAATAAAATCGACCCTTCTCGTTGGAATTTTTATTGCACTGAATTTATACCGACGGGCAATAAAAAACGACCCATCTCGTTGGGACGATAGGTTGTGCTCAACATCTGGCGGCCAACCGTTTTTGTCGTTTTGCTACTTTCGAAAAAAGAAATAATTTTACTTGGCCATTGAAAGCAATTAAAGCGAACCCCCGCAATGGATTCCATTGTGGAGGTTATTGATAATGAAAGGAGCGAGCTGCATTATAGCAGCTTTTATAGTAGCGAAGAAGAGGACACTGGGGCGAAATCCCAAGCAAGGCGGAAAAAAAGGTCCCCTACTAAACGTTTTAAGCTTCCTAGTTCGGACGGCTCGGGGGAAACTTCCGACTCCTCCGTTATAAGCGAAAACGCGAGACTCGACTCGAACAAAATACCGACCGTCGCTAATGAGACGGCAAGCTTATCCGCGGAGGAATTAAAGTGCCTCATAGACACCCTGTTCTACACAGGTAAAGAGTTATTGGCTCTCATCAAGGCGAATAAAAATACCAAGCGTGAGATAAAACAGGGAATTCGGAAATTCTCCGCGTGCGCAGATAAGCTACGTGATAATAAAAAATTAATCCTGGAACGCGCCAAAAAGCGAAACACGGTGGCGACCATCGCGACGCAAACCGGTCAAGAAACGGCGGTCGAATCACTCCCAACTAAAACCACTTTCCAGGCATGGAAGTTGCTTGAAGGGAGAACGTGGTCAAACACCGTCTTTACATCGACGGAAGTTGTAATCGGTAACCCCGTGGAGGACGGCCTCCCTGAGGAAACCAAAGTGGTTTTCGTCGAAGAAGAGGACCAAAAGATGACTGAGAGCATTCAATCTCAGTTCAAAAACCGGTACCCGGAAATAGAAAATCTCGCAAATTTTGACGTGCTAGAACAATTCGTCAAAATCAAATCTAGAAAAACGGACAAATGCATCGGCAAAAAAATTATCAAAGTCAACGTTCCGTTGGCAGAAAGCGACGTGTTTGATACCCTGGTCAAGCTCCGCGAAGAAACCGGGCGCGAAAAGAGACTGGCCCTTCACCATCTGAAGGGAATGTCGGTCGCCAAGCTAAGGAAGATGGTCCAATTTATATTCAAAGATGGGCCAAAAATCAGAATCTTCACTACGAAGTTGAAAACTGCGGAAGGAAAGCAACCCGCAGTACAAAATAAAAAAAAAAATTACGCGACCTACGCGATCGTCGTTAACAATCAGAAAAGCACGGCCGCTGAAACAATTAAGAAAATCAATTCTTCGCTCGGAACAAACGAGAGCAAGGAAGTAATTAAAACCATAAAATCGAATAAAGAAGGGAATCTCGTTATTACCCTGGAAAAAAACGAGAAAGCGCTCGAAACAATCGGCCGGGACCTAGAGAAATCTCTGGGTAAAGACAGCGTCCGCCTCCTGAAGGAGAGGCAAGAAAAAACGTCTGTATTCATTCGGGGCATGGACGCAGCAGCTACAAAAGACGAGGTCTTCAAAGCCCTCAAAAACAAAATACCCGACTTGAAAGAGGCGGATGTTGCTATAGGGGAAATGCGCCCCTACGCACAATCTGGGCAGGCTGTAACGGTACGGCTCCAGGAAAAACACGCGGCCGCGATACTGGCGGAACCCCTTCGGGTCGGACTCGTCAGGTGCAAGCTTGAGAAGCACCTCACGATCGATCGCTGCGTTAGGTGCTGGGCCTACGACCACGCGACAGCAAATTGCAGCGGCCCAGACCGAAGGAAATGCTGTTACCGGTGCGGAAAACCGGACCACCGCGGCAAAAACTGTACTCGGAAAGAAGAAGATTGTATATGTGTCCTTTGCAACGAAAAAGGACACCGCCCTACCAGCAGCAAGTGCGTCAAGTTCCGCAACGCACTGAATCGCGCTCGCGTAATTAAACGACAACAGGTACGACGACAGGAAGAGTTCGCGCCCGTAGATAGCGAACACGACGCGACGATAACGGAAAATCGTTAAAAATAAAAGAAAACAAAAAAAAAACACAAAAAAAACAAAAAAAAAAAAACAAAAAAAAAAGTTTTCTTCCCTTCTTAGCTTTCAAATAACAAACACCTTTCGAGATGAAAATAAAAATAACAACCAAAATCCTTCAGATTAATGCTGACCGATCTGTTAAAGCACACGACATGGCTTTCCTGGAAGCAGCGAAGCGAGATGTCGATTTAATTGTCGCCAGCGAGCCAAACAAAAAGTTAATTCAGAACAATCCGAAATGGATCACTGACAATTTAAATAATGTAGCCATATTTGCGAGAACAAAAAATGTAAAGTTCTCAAAAGTAATTCGACGCGACGGCCTTATTGTCCTATTCGGTGCCGAATACACAATAATAGCCTGCTACATCTCGCCTAACTGTACAAGGGAGCAGTTCGACCAATACCTGATCGATTTGCACCGAGAAGCCGCCGGCCGACACGGTAAATTAGTCATAATGGGAGATTTTAATGCCAAATCCCCGGACTGGGGTGCGATGAGAGAGGACGCAAGAGGCGGGGCGTTGTCCCAGATGATGGGGGCCTTCAATATGGTGGCTCTTAACACGGGAGAACCCACGTTCGTAAGACGTCAACAGCAATCTTGTATCGATGTCACTTTTGTGAGCCAAAGCCTGACCAATCACGCGAAGGATTGGCAGGTCATAGATGATAATGAACCGTATTCGCCGCATAGGCACATTTATTTTGAAATCGGCAAAATACCGGAACGGAAAACGAGACTGCCAGGAATCGTAAAACCGGACAAGCATAAATTTATTGAGGCTTTTGGCGATCTCTTACAACGCCACCCCGAGGTAAATAGCGGGAAAGAGATTTCAAAAATTATGAAGGATGCTTTCCGGAAGGCTTGTGTTGAAAATAGCAATGCAGTGACTGGAAACCCGAATCCGTACTGGTGGACAGAGCAGATCGATCAGAAAAGGAAGAGCTGCATAAAAGCTAGAAGACGTGCGCTTCGCGCATACGCGAATTCGAACACCGCGGATGCCGAAACGGAGGCGCTCTGGCAAGAGTACAAGGAGGAAAGAAAATCCCTTCAAAAAGAAATTAGCTCGCGCAAAAAAGCGACATGGAGCGAATTGTGCAAGAAACTCGATGATGACATCTGGGGTGAGGGGTACAAAATTGTCATGAGACACCTCAAACCCGGAAATCCTTTTGAGTTAACTGCACAACGGAAATTGGAAATCGCGGAGTACCTTTTCCCGAAGGGGTCCGGTCGCATTCCAGCCAAGAAAATGCCGGTCGTTTTTACTCCGTTCTCGATAGAGGAAGTAAAAACGGCCGCTTGCAAATTAAAAAGCGCAGCAGCACCGGGTCCCGACGGGCTCAGTGCGGAAGCGGTTAAATATAGCCTCGAAGCATACCCGGATGTATGGCTACGAGTGCTTAATCAAGCGCTGGAAAACCAAGAATTTCCGGATTCCTGGAAGATTGCGAAATTAATCTTGCTTCTAAAACCGTACAAGAATAGCGAAGAGCTGGGATCGTACAGGCCTATTTGTCTAATCGATGCTGCGGCCAAATTGTATGAACACCTCATCAAGAGCCGCCTCGATGAGGAACTGACGGCAAAACATCCGCTGTCCGACGTACAATTCGGCTTCAGAAAAGGAAAATCCGCGATGCATGCCATGACGCGTGTTCTAGAAGTGGCCCGCGACGTCAAAAATCGTCGTCGCGGAGAACGTTGGTGCGCATTAATCACGCTAGACGTGAGAAATGCGTTCAACAGCGCGTCATGGGAGTGCATAATTAACGAATTGACTAGAAGAAATATTTCAGATTACTTAATCAACGTCATAAAAGACTACTTCGCAAATAGAGTAGTAAAAATAGACAAAGAGACCACGTTCAATATGGCGATGGGCATTCCGCAAGGTTCGGTACTCGGCCCGCTCCTATGGAACATCATGTACGACCCCATCTTAGAGGCGGGCAAATCGGAAAACGTTACGCCCATTGGCTACGCAGACGACATTGCTCTCGTCGTTTGCGGCTCCGATAGGGCGCAGCTAATAGGCGAAGCGAATCGGGCAATAAACCGTTGCGTGCAATGGTTGACCGACCATTCGCTTCAAATAGCCTCGGAAAAAACCGAAGCAGTGATTCTAAACGGGAAAAGGTATAAGAAGGACATTTTCTTCATCGCTAATGACGTCCGCGTTAAGCCCAAAAAATCCATCAGATATTTGGGTGTAGAATTCGGAGAAAATTTGCATCACGGGCGCCACGTGGAAGTAATCTGCCGGAAAAGTCTAAACAAACTGGGACTTTTGCAAAGAATCATGCCTACGTTAGACGGTCCAAGTTCCCAAAAAAGACAACTTCTTTATGGAGTAGTACAGTCGACGCTTCTCTACGCCGCTCCGATTTGGGGGTGGATGACGAGAATCGGAAAATACGTACGTATGTTGCTCAGCGTGCAAAGAAAGGCACTCCTGAGAGTCATATGTGCGTATCGCACTGTATCCTATGAAGCGGTACAAGTGCTAGCAGGAATTCCTCCAATCGATTTGCTAATCGAGGAGAGAACACGGCTCAACACTTTACAGAAAGTCAGCAATGCGGACAAAAAAGCAGCTCGATCTGAAACAATTTGGAAATGGCAGCAACGTTGGTCATGTCTCGCGGAAAAGGGGCAGTGGACTAAGAAATTAATCCCTAACCTGGATACGTGGGTCTCATGCAAACACAAACGCCTGAATTATTACCTAACTCAGGCGTTCACCGGGCACGGAAGCTTTAGAGCTTTCACGCACCGCATTGGAAAAACGGAACCGAACTGCAGTCACTGCGGAATCTTAGACTCCGCAGAGCACTGTATTTTCCGATGCCCGATTTTCCAAACTCAACGAGACGAGTTAAAAGCATGCGTGAACGCTCTAACTCCAGTAAATCTAATAAAAGCAATGCTAAAAAACCCAGAAAATTGGGATCGCTGCAGCAGAGCCATTTCCAATATGATGAGAGAGAAAGAGAGGCAAGAACGAATCTTGCGTACGGTATGATTCTCGTAATTTTAATTTCACGAAACAGCATAAATCCAAAGGATTATGGGGCGGTCACGATTATTTTCACTGATGGCCGTCACTAAATTATAAAACTCATACAGCCACTTCCTGACTAGTAAATTGTTTTTCCAGATTTCCCGAAAATATAGAAAAAAAAAAAAAAAAAAAAAAAATCTTTCTATTTTTATATTAAATTTCCGAATATTGCGACGCGCAAAAACAATGACAACACCGAAACCACCGTCGTAACCGAGGTTTTATCCCGAGGGACAGTTCCGGCCGACGGTGGAAAGCTGCAAACGAGGTTTTTAGTGGGTAGGCACTGCTAAGTACAACACAGTGAATCCCACACTACCCTGCCAATTCGTCAGCAGGCACGGGTGTCTTTAGAAGATTTTCCTCGTACAAAAAAAAAAAAAAAAAAAAAAAAAAAAAAAAAAAAAAAAAGGCACGTTTTCATCAATTTGGTGCAATTTGAATCCAAAATAGACAGATTTGGCCGAAATAAGCCAAATCGGCCGATTTGAGCAAATTCCTTGATGAAATGATCGTTTCTGACCGATTTCGCTCGTTTCTGCCTGTTTTAGTCATTTTGGCACGTTTTCATCCATTTGGTGCAATTTGAATCCAAAATAGACAGATTTGGCCGAAATAAGCCAAATCGGCCGATTTGAGCAAATTCAGAGATGAAACGATCGTTTCTGACCGATTTCGCTCGTTTCTGCCTGTTTTAGTCATTTTGGCACGTTTTCATCAATTTGGTGCAATTTGAATCCAAAATAGACAGATTTGGCCGAAATAAGCCAAATCGACCGATTTGAGCAAATTCCTGGATGAAACGATCGTTTCTGACCGAATTCGCTCGTTTCTGCCTGTTTTAGTCATTTTGGCACGTTTTCATCAATTTGGTTCTGTTTCCATCCAAAATAGACAGATTTGGCCGAAATAAGCCAAATCGACCGATTTGAGCAAATTCCTGGATGAAACGATCGTTTCTGACCGATTTCGCTCGTTTCTGCCTGTTTTAGTCATTTTGGCACGTTTTCATCAATTTGGTGCAATTTGAATCCAAAATAGACAGATTTGGCCGAAATAAGCCAAATCGGCCGATTTGAGCAAATTCCTTGATGAAACGATCGTTTCTGACCGATTTCGCTCGTTTCTGCCTGTTTTAGTCATTTTGGCACGTTTTCATCCATTTGGTGCAATTTGAATCCAAAATAGACAGATTTGGCCGAAATAAGCCAAATCGGCCGATTTGAGCAAATTCCTGGATGAAACGATCGTTTCTGACCGATTTCGCTCGTTTCTGCCTGTTTTAGTCATTTTGGCACGTTTTCATCAATTTGGTGCAATTTGAATCCAAAATAGGCAGATTTGGCCGAAATATGCCAAATCGGTCGATTTGAGCAAATTCAGAGATGAAACGATCGTTTCTGACCGATTTCGCTCGTTTCTGCCTGTTTTAGTCATTTTGGCACGTTTTCATCAATTTGGTGCAATTTGAATCCAAAATAGACAGATTTGGCCGAAATAAGCCAAATCGACCGATTTGAGCAAATTCCTGGATGAAACGATCGTTTCTGACCGATTTCGCTCGTTTCTGCCTGTTTTAGTCATTTTGGCACGTTTTCATCCATTTGGTGCAATTTGAATCCAAAATAGACAGATTTGGCCGAAATAAGCCAAATCGGTCGATTTGAGCAAATTCAGAGATGAAACGATCGTTTCTGACCGATTTCGCTCGTTTCTGCCTGTTTTAGTCATTTTGGCACGTTTTCATCAATTTGGTTCTGTTTCCATCCAAAATAGACAGATTTGGCCGAAATAAGCCAAATCGGCCGATTTGAGCAAATTCCTGGATGAAACGATCGTTTCTGACCGATTTCGCTCGTTTCTGCCTGTTTTAGTCATTTTGGCACGTTTTCATCCATTAGGTTCTGTTTCCATCCAAAATAGACAGATTTGGCCGAAATAAGCCAAATCGGCCGATTTGAGCAAATTCCTGGATGAAACGATCGTTTCTGACCGATTTCGCTCGTTTCTGCCTGTTTTAGTCATTTTGGCACGTTTTCATCCATTAGGTTCTGTTTCCATCCAAAATAGACAGATTTGGCCGAAATAAGCCAAATCGGCCGATTTGAGCAAATTCAGAGATGAAACCATCGTTTCGGACCGATTTCGCTCGTTTCTGCCTGTTTTAGTCATTTTGGCACGTTTTCATCAATTTGGTGCAATTTGAATCCAAAATAGACAGATTTGGCCGAAATAAGCCAAATCGGCCGATTTGAGCAAATTCCTGGATGAAACGATCGTTTCTGACCGATTTCGCTCGTTTCTGCCTGTTTTAGTCATTTTGGCACGTTTTCATCAATTTGGTGCAATTGAATCCAAAATAGGCAGATTTGGCCGAAATATGCCAAATCGGTCGATTTGAGCAAATTCAGAGATGAAACGATCGTTTCTGACCGATTTCGCTCGTTTCTGCCTGTTTTAGTCATTTTGGCACGTTTTCATCAATTTGGTTCTGTTTCCATCCAAAATAGACAGATTTGGCCGAAATAAGCCAAATCGGCCGATTTGAGCAAATTCCTGGATGAAACGATCGTTTCTGACCGATTTCGCTCGTTTCTGCCTGTTTTAGTCATTTTGGCACGTTTTCATCCATTAGGTTCTGTTTCCATCCAAAATAGACAGATTTAGCCGAAATAAGCCAAATCGGCCGATTTGAGCAAATTCCTGGATGAAACGATCGTTTCTGACCGATTTCGCTCGTTTCTGCCTGTTTTAGTCATTTTGGCACGTTTTCATCCATTAGGTTCTGTTTCCATCCAAAATAGACAGATTTGGCCGAAATAAGCCAAATCGGCCGATTTGAGCAAATTCAGAGATGAAACCATCGTTTCGGACCGATTTCGCTCGTTTCTGCCTGTTTTAGTCATTTTGGCACGTTTTCATCAATTTGGTGCAATTTGAATCCAAAATAGACAGATTTGGCCGAAATAAGCCAAATCGGCCGATTTGAGCAAATTCCTTGATGAAATGATCGTTTCTGACCGATTTCGCTCGTTTCTGCCTGTTTTAGTCATTTTGGCACGTTTTCATCCATTTGGTGCAATTTGAATCCAAAATAGACAGATTTGGCCGAAATAAGCCAAATCGGCCGATTTGAGCAAATTCAGAGATGAAACGATCGTTTCTGACCGATTTCGCTCGTTTCTGCCTGTTTTAGTCATTTTGGCACGTTTTCATCAATTTGGTGCAATTTGAATCCAAAATAGACAGATTTGGCCGAAATAAGCCAAATCGGCCGATTTGAGCAAATTCCTTGATGAAACGATCGTTTCTGACCGATTTCGCTCGTTTCTGCCTGTTTTAGTCATTTTGGCACGTTTTCATCAATTTGGTGCAATTTGAATCCAAAATAGACAGATTTGGCCGAAATAAGCCAAATCGACCGATTTGAGCAAATTCCTGGATGAAACGATCGTTTCTGACCGATTTCGCTCGTTTCTGCCTGTTTTAGTCATTTTGGCACGTTTTCATCCATTTGGTGCAATTTGAATCCAAAATAGACAGATTTGGCCGAAATAAGCCAAATCGGTCGATTTGAGCAAATTCAGAGATGAAACGATCGTTTCTGACCGATTTCGCTCGTTTCTGCCTGTTTTAGTCATTTTGGCACGTTTTCATCCATTTGGTGCAATTTGAATCCAAAATAGACAGATTTGGCCGAAATAAGCCAAATCGACCGATTTGAGCAAATTCCTTGATGAAACGATCGTTTCTGACCGATTTCGCTCGTTTCTGCCTGTTTTAGTCATTTTGGCACGTTTTCATCAATTTGGTACTGTTTCCATCCAAAATAGACAGATTTGACCGAAATAAGCCAAATCGGCCGATTTGAGCAAATTCAGAGATGAAACCATCGTTTCGGACCGATTTCGCTCGTTTCTGCCTGTTTTAGTCATTTTGGCACGTTTTCATCAATTTGGTGCAATTTGAATCCAAAATAGACAGATTTGGCCGAAATAAGCCAAATCGGCCGATTTGAGCAAATTCAGAGATGAAACGATCGTTTCTGACCGATTTCGCTCGTTTCTGCCTGTTTTAGTCATTTTGGCACGTTTTCATCAATTTGGTTCTGTTTCCATCCAAAATAGACAGATTTGGCCGAAATAAGCCAAATCGGCCGATTTGAGCAAATTCCTGGATGAAACGATCGTTTCTGACCGATTTCGCTCGTTTCTGCCTGTTTTAGTCATTTTGGCACGTTTTCATCCATTAGGTTCTGTTTCCATCCAAAATAGACAGATTTAGCCGAAATAAGCCAAATCGGCCGATTTGAGCAAATTCCTGGATGAAACGATCGTTTCTGACCGATTTCGCTCGTTTCTGCCTGTTTTAGTCATTTTGGCACGTTTTCATCCATTAGGTTCTGTTTCCATCCAAAATAGACAGATTTGGCCGAAATAAGCCAAATCGGCCGATTTGAGCAAATTCAGAGATGAAACCATCGTTTCGGACCGATTTCGCTCGTTTCTGCCTGTTTTAGTCATTTTGGCACGTTTTCATCAATTTGGTGCAATTTGAATCCAAAATAGACAGATTTGGCCGAAATAAGCCAAATCGGCCGATTTGAGCAAATTCCTTGATGAAATGATCGTTTCTGACCGATTTCGCTCGTTTCTGCCTGTTTTAGTCATTTTGGCACGTTTTCATCCATTAGGTTCTGTTTCCATCCAAAATAGACAGATTTGGCCGAA
The DNA here is from genome assembly GCF_039881205.1 of Euwallacea similis. Taxonomy (NCBI): domain Eukaryota; kingdom Metazoa; phylum Arthropoda; class Insecta; order Coleoptera; family Curculionidae; genus Euwallacea; species Euwallacea similis. Next base: position 13,532 of record NW_027098721.1, read on the forward strand.
ATAAGCCAAATCGGCCGATTTGAGCAAATTCAGAGATGAAACCATCGTTTCGGACCGATTTCGCTCGTTTCTGCCTGTTTTAGTCATTTTGGCACGTTTTCATCAATTTGGTGCAATTTGAATCCAAAATAGACAGATTTGGCCGAAATAAGCCAAATCGGCCGATTTGAGCAAATTCCTTGATGAAATGATCGTTTCTGACCGATTTCGCTCGTTTCTGCCTGTTTTAGTCATTTTGGCACGTTTTCATCCATTTGGTGCAATTTGAATCCAAAATAGACAGATTTGGCCGAAATAAGCCAAATCGGCCGATTTGAGCAAATTCAGAGATGAAACGATCGTTTCTGACCGATTTCGCTCGTTTCTGCCTGTTTTAGTCATTTTGGCACGTTTTCATCAATTTGGTGCAATTTGAATCCAAAATAGACAGATTTGGCCGAAATAAGCCAAATCGGCCGATTTGAGCAAATTCCTTGATGAAACGATCGTTTCTGACCGATTTTGCTCGTTTCTGCCTGTTTTAGTCATTTTGGCACGTTTTCATCAATTTGGTGCAATTTGAATCCAAAATAGACAGATTTGGCCGAAATAAGCCAAATCGGCCGATTTGAGCAAATTCCTTGATGAAACGATCGTTTCTGACCGATTTTGCTCGTTTCTGCCTGTTTTAGTCATTTTGGCACGTTTTCATCAATTTGGTGCAATTTGAATCCAAAATAGACAGATTTGGCCGAAATAAGCCAAATCGGCCGATTTGAGCAAATTCCTTGATGAAACGATCGTTTCTGACCGATTTCGCTCGTTTCTGCCTGTTTTAGTCATTTTGGCACGTTTTCATCAATTTGGTTCTGTTTCCATCCAAAATAGACAGATTTGGCCGAAATAAGCCAAATCGACCGATTTGAGCAAATTCCTGGATGAAACGATCGTTTCTGACCGATTTCGCTCGTTTCTGCCTGTTTTAGTCATTTTGGCACGTTTTCATCCATTTGGTGCAATTTGAATCCAAAATAGACAGATTTGGCCGAAATAAGCCAAATCGGCCGATTTGAGCAAATTCCTTGATGAAACGATCGTTTCTGACCGATTTCGCTCGTTTCTGCCTGTTTTAGTCATTTTGGCACGTTTTCATCCATTTGGTGCAATTTGAATCCAAAATAGACAGATTTGGCCGAAATAAGCCAAATCGGTCGATTTGAGCAAATTCAGAGATGAAACGATCGTTTCTGACCGATTTCGCTCGTTTCTGCCTGTTTTAGTCATTTTGGCACGTTTTCATCAATTTGGTTCTGTTTCCATCCAAAATAGACAGATTTGGCCGAAATAAGCCAAATCGGCCGATTTGAGCAAATTCCTGGATGAAACGATCGTTTCTGACCGATTTCGCTCGTTTCTGCCTGTTTTAGTCATTTTGGCACGTTTTCATCCATTAGGTTCTGTTTCCATCCAAAATAGACAGATTTAGCCGAAATAAGCCAAATCGGCCGATTTGAGCAAATTCCTGGATGAAACGATCGTTTCTGACCGATTTCGCTCGTTTCTGCCTGTTTTAGTCATTTTGGCACGTTTTCATCCATTAGGTTCTGTTTCCATCCAAAATAGACAGATTTGGCCGAAATAAGCCAAATCGGCCGATTTGAGCAAATTCAGAGATGAAACCATCGTTTCGGACCGATTTCGCTCGTTTCTGCCTGTTTTAGTCATTTTGGCACGTTTTCATCAATTTGGTGCAATTTGAATCCAAAATAGACAGATTTGGCCGAAATAAGCCAAATCGGCCGATTTGAGCAAATTCCTTGATGAAATGATCGTTTCTGACCGATTTCGCTCGTTTCTGCCTGTTTTAGTCATTTTGGCACGTTTTCATCCATTAGGTTCTGTTTCCATCCAAAATAGACAGATTTGGCCGAAATAAGCCAAATCGGCCGATTTGAGCAAATTCAGAGATGAAACCATCGTTTCGGACCGATTTCGCTCGTTTCTGCCTGTTTTAGTCATTTTGGCACGTTTTCATCAATTTGGTGCAATTTGAATCCAAAATAGACAGATTTGGCCGAAATAAGCCAAATCGGCCGATTTGAGCAAATTCCTTGATGAAATGATCGTTTCTGACCGATTTCGCTCGTTTCTGCCTGTTTTAGTCATTTTGGCACGTTTTCATCCATTTGGTGCAATTTGAATCCAAAATAGACAGATTTGGCCGAAATAAGCCAAATCGGCCGATTTGAGCAAATTCAGAGATGAAACGATCGTTTCTGACCGATTTCGCTCGTTTCTGCCTGTTTTAGTCATTTTGGCACGTTTTCATCAATTTGGTGCAATTTGAATCCAACATAGACAGATTTGGCCGAAATAAGCCAAATCGGCCGATTTGAGCAAATTCCTTGATGAAACGATCGTTTCTGACCGATTTTGCTCGTTTCTGCCTGTTTTAGTCATTTTGGCACGTTTTCATCAATTTGGTGCAATTTGAATCCAAAATAGACAGATTTGGCCGAAATAAGCCAAATCGGCCGATTTGAGCAAATTCCTTGATGAAACGATCGTTTCTGACCGATTTCGCTCGTTTCTGCCTGTTTTAGTCATTTTGGCACGTTTTCATCCATTTGGTGCAATTTGAATCCAAAATAGACAGATTTGGCCGAAATAAGCCAAATCGACCGATTTGAGCAAATTCCTGGATGAAACGATCGTTTCTGACCGATTTCGCTCGTTTCTGCCTGTTTTAGTCATTTTGGCACGTTTTCATCCATTTGGTGCAATTTGAATCCAAAATAGACAGATTTGGCCGAAATAAGCCAAATCGGCCGATTTGAGCAAATTCCTTGATGAAACGATCGTTTCTGACCGATTTCGCTCGTTTCTGCCTGTTTTAGTCATTTTGGCACGTTTTCATCCATTTGGTGCAATTTGAATCCAAAATAGACAGATTTGGCCGAAATAAGCCAAATCGGTCGATTTGAGCAAATTCAGAGATGAAACGATCGTTTCTGACCGATTTCGCTCGTTTCTGCCTGTTTTAGTCATTTTGGCACGTTTTCATCAATTTGGTTCTGTTTCCATCCAAAATAGACAGATTTGGCCGAAATAAGCCAAATCGGCCGATTTGAGCAAATTCCTGGATGAAACGATCGTTTCTGACCGATTTCGCTCGTTTCTGCCTGTTTTAGTCATTTTGGCACGTTTTCATCCATTAGGTTCTGTTTCCATCCAAAATAGACAGATTTAGCCGAAATAAGCCAAATCGGCCGATTTGAGCAAATTCCTGGATGAAACGATCGTTTCTGACCGATTTCGCTCGTTTCTGCCTGTTTTAGTCATTTTGGCACGTTTTCATCCATTAGGTTCTGTTTCCATCCAAAATAGACAGATTTGGCCGAAATAAGCCAAATCGGCCGATTTGAGCAAATTCAGAGATGAAACCATCGTTTCGGACCGATTTCGCTCGTTTCTGCCTGTTTTAGTCATTTTGGCACGTTTTCATCAATTTGGTGCAATTTGAATCCAAAATAGACAGATTTGGCCGAAATAAGCCAAATCGGCCGATTTGAGCAAATTCCTTGATGAAATGATCGTTTCTGACCGATTTCGCTCGTTTCTGCCTGTTTTAGTCATTTTGGCACGTTTTCATCCATTTGGTGCAATTTGAATCCAAAATAGACAGATTTGGCCGAAATAAGCCAAATCGGCCGATTTGAGCAAATTCAGAGATGAAACGATCGTTTCTGACCGATTTCGCTCGTTTCTGCCTGTTTTAGTCATTTTGGCACGTTTTCATCAATTTGGTGCAATTTGAATCCAAAATAGACAGATTTGGCCGAAATAAGCCAAATCGGCCGATTTGAGCAAATTCCTTGATGAAACGATCGTTTCTGACCGATTTTGCTCGTTTCTGCCTGTTTTAGTCATTTTGGCACGTTTTCATCAATTTGGTGCAATTTGAATCCAAAATAGACAGATTTGGCCGAAATAAGCCAAATCGGCCGATTTGAGCAAATTCCTTGATGAAACGATCGTTTCTGACCGATTTCGCTCGTTTCTGCCTGTTTTAGTCATTTTGGCACGTTTTCATCAATTTGGTGCAATTTGAATCCAAAATAGACAGATTTGGCCGAAATAAGCCAAATCGACCGATTTGAGCAAATTCCTGGATGAAACGATCGTTTCTGACCGATTTCGCTCGTTTCTGCCTGTTTTAGTCATTTTGGCACGTTTTCATCCATTTGGTGCAATTTGAATCCAAAATAGACAGATTTGGCCGAAATAAGCCAAATCGGTCGATTTGAGCAAATTCAGAGATGAAACGATCGTTTCTGACCGATTTCGCTCGTTTCTGCCTGTTTTAGTCATTTTGGCACGTTTTCATCCATTTGGTGCAATTTGAATCCAAAATAGACAGATTTGGCCGAAATAAGCCAAATCGGTCGATTTGAGCAAATTCAGAGATGAAACGATCGTTTCTGACCGATTTCGCTCGTTTCTGCCTGTTTTAGTCATTTTGGCACGTTTTCATCAATTTGGTTCTGTTTCCATCCAAAATAGACAGATTTGGCCGAAATAAGCCAAATCGGCCGATTTGAGCAAATTCCTGGATGAAACGATCGTTTCTGACCGATTTCGCTCGTTTCTGCCTGTTTTAGTCATTTTGGCACGTTTTCATCCATTAGGTTCTGTTTCCATCCAAAATAGACAGATTTAGCCGAAATAAGCCAAATCGGCCGATTTGAGCAAATTCCTGGATGAAACGATCGTTTCTGACCGATTTCGCTCGTTTCTGCCTGTTTTAGTCATTTTGGCACGTTTTCATCCATTAGGTTCTGTTTCCATCCAAAATAGACAGATTTGGCCGAAATAAGCCAAATCGGCCGATTTGAGCAAATTCAGAGATGAAACCATCGTTTCGGACCGATTTCGCTCGTTTCTGCCTGTTTTAGTCATTTTGGCAAGTTACATCCCCGTAACACCAAGCGTCGCTGTTATGACGTCACCCGTACGATTAGTATAAATAAGAAGTAGCATTAAGCGCAGTAGCCTTTTTAGTGAGTCTTTGCTTGTATCGCGAACGTTGTGTTTACTATCGGTCCTGTTTGAAATAAATTAATTTCAAAGTAAAGTGTTTTTTTTTTGAGTCTTAAAATGGATCAAAACATAACTGGCGCAGTCGTTCGGATTTTTGAGACGTTCAAAAGGGCATATTTTGAACGGTTTCTTTCAAGAATTTGCTCAAAGAAGAATCTAACTCCAAAAGGACTTAAGGAAACCCGAAGGACCACCGATCAAATCAACGACGAGACAGCAAGCTCCACAGGCCCTGGACACTGTTCGAGAGCATATCGACCAGTTCCAGTACTTCGTAGGACCCTTCGCAGGTGGACAAAAATCGCCAATCCTGAGAAGCCCAAAGACGAAGACCATCGCCTCATCGAGAGACTTCATGAAGCTAATAATCTTCATTTTGCTGTAAGTTTAATCAATTGTCATTTTGTTAGCATTAGACTTTAAGTAGAATAGTAATAGGAAGCGATTGTATTAACTTTGCTAAAACCGAGCCTTCACGATTGAGCCGATAAACGAAATTGATCTTAGTGATTTATTTAATAACATATCGCTCCATTCTAATAGCAACATGCCCCCAGTAAATTACCAATTGTTGAAATATCAGTCTGATAACATCCCACATTTTGACGGTAACCCTCGCTTACTAAATAGATTTATTACCGCTGTGGAAAATCTGTTAAAAGCTTTTTTTAACCGTGCAGAACCAAATGATCCCATAAATATTTGCCTGTTCGATACGATACTTAGTAAATTGACTGGTAGAGCAGCCGAATTAATTTCTTCACGTGTCGAATTAAATTCTTGGGCACTCATAAAGGATGTTTTGACCCTCAGTTTCGCGGATCAAAGATCCATAGACTGTCTAATACAAGACTTAATTAATTTAAAACCTTTTAAAACCGAATCTCCCTTGCAATTTGGCATGAGAATTCAAGATTCAAGGAGTTTACTATTTGCTAAACTTAACGCTGGCCCAGATACCAATGAAACAAAATTAATTAAGATTAATCACTACGACGAATTTGCACTAAAAACGTTCATCAATGGATTACCGTATAACCTCCAACTTGTAGTAAGATTAAAAACCCCATCGAGTTTGGAACAAGCCATGTCATTTGTGAAAGAAGAGGAAAATTTTATTCGCTTCAAAACTACACAAAATTTCGGGCAAAGTCAAAAACCACCCAATAGATTTCACAATTCTAGTTCCACGCCCATGAATAGACCCAGTTTCCCAAGCCATTTCAGCCGTAACCCTCAAACTTCAAATGCACCCCCAACGCAATGGGCAAACAACTTCAATTCATCTCGAACATTCCCGAGCTTCCCACAACAAAACAACTTCCCAAAACCACAGTTCTCAAATTCTAGTTTCCCAAGCTATTTGCCAAAAGCAAACGGCCCTTTCAGTAACCAGTCCAATGCTTTTCGACCTAATGGATTTGCCCCTAAACCCTTTGGACAAGCGTCCCAAAGATCTAACATCAGTCGTAAATTTGAACCCATGGACACCAGTTCTGGTAACACCTTGATTAACGGCAACAAAAAGAATTTTATAAGCCAAGAACTGTACAATCAGGAAGTATTCCCTCAAACACCTGAACACCCCGATCACATTGACGTACCTATCGAGGAACCTCCCGAGAACCCCTACGACTTAAATCTCGTTGAGGATCATTTTAATGCACCATTTGACCAGAATCATCTGTATCATGACATCGATTATCAGCAACCCGATATTGAAAAAGATACCCAAGAGGAAAACCTAAATTTTCCTTTAACCGGTCAGAGCACAAACACGACGTAATATTCTTAAACAACCATGACACCCAATTACCATACATCCTGATACCCGAACTCAAATCTAAATTCTTGTTAGACACTGGTAGCACTAGAAGCTTCCTAAAACCCCAAATTGCTTATCAGAAATTTCCCCATTTAATTCAGGAAGAACTCTTTCAAGTTCAGACCGCCCACGCAACTTCTTTTCATAACGAAACTATCACACTACCAATATTCCCCACGTTACAAACTCCAGGTTCACATAAATTTTTCCTTTTCGAATTCTCCCCAAAATTTGAAGGACTCATAGGACTTGATCTTATGAAACAATTAGACGCCAAAATCGATTTCAAAGCGAATACTTTAAACTTACCCGGAACAACACTACCTGTTTACCACGATGCGAAAACCCCTCAACCCCGAGATATTAATTACCACGATTTCAATTACGTAATAAGCCCTAGGAGTATCCAGCAAATCAGAATTCCAGTCAAAATGTCCAACGGATACGGCATAATCCCTTATCAAAAACTAGGACACCTCGAAATTCCAGAATGCCTAGTACGAGTTCAAAACAATACAGCCCTGACTACCGCCTTAAACCCTAGAGAAAATCCGATAAACCTGCAACTTCTCGAAACGTTCAACATAGAACCAATAAACACGAACGAATTAAACTTCATAGATCACCCCTTAACTCAAAATTCTGCCGGACAAACCACTGACCAATTGCTCAAGGATAACCTAAGAAAAATTAGACTTGACCACTGCAATTCCGAAGAAAGGGAACAGATCTCCAAACTATGCTACGAATTCCGTGATATTTTCCATTGCGAAAACATCCCGTTAACTTTTACTAATTCAATAAAACACAGGATAAAGGTCAAAGACGAAACTCCCATTTTTACTAAGACGTATAGGTACCCCGAAGTACATCGTGCCGAGGTAAAAAAGCAAGTTTCCGAATTATTACATCAAAATATCATCCGAGATTCAAATTCACCATGGTCATCGCCTATTTGGATCGTGCCAAAAAAACTAGACCAATCTAAGAAACAAAAGTGGCGAATGGTCATCGACTACCGAAAGCTGAACGAACAGACCGTAGATGATAAATTCCCTTTGCCTAATATCAACGAAATACTTGACAAACTAGGCAAAGCCCATTATTTCACGACACTGGACTTAGCAAATGGATTTCACCAAATCCAAATGCATGATGAAGACATTGGCAAAACAGCTTTTACTACGGACACCGGGCATTACGAATTTCTACGAATGCCCTTCGGCCTCAAAAACGCCCCGGCGACCTTCCAACGCGTGATGAACAACATCCTACGAGGACTACAAAATGAAACATGTCTAGTCTACTTAGACGATGTGATCATCTTTAGTACAAGCCTGCAAGAACATATCGAAAATCTAAGAAACGTTTTTAAACGACTGAGAGACTCAAAGTTTAAGATCCAACTTGACAAGTCCGAGTTTCTAAGGAAAGAGGTACAGTACTTAGGACACGTTGTGAGTCGAGACGGAGTAAAGCCGAATCCCGACAAGATCAATGCAGTGAAAAACTTTCCTATTCCCAAAACTACCCGAGAGATAAAGTCATTCCTAGGATTAGTCGGATACTATAGACGCTTTATTAAAGATTTTGCTAAAATTACAAAGCCACTGACCAACTGCCTCAAGAAAAATGTTAAGATAATACATAACCCTGAATTCGTTAATTCTTTTAACCACTGCAAACAAATTCTAATAAATTTCCCCGTCTTACAATATCCCGACTTCTCGAAACCCTTTCTATTGACCACGGATGCGAGTAACTATGCAATCGGAGCTGTTTTATCGCAAGGTCCAATACCTAATGATCGACCCATAGCCTATGCATCTAGGACCCTAAATGATTCGGAAACCAAATATTCGACAATCGAGAAAGAATTACTAGCAATAGTTTGGGCATGTAAATATTTCCGCCCCTACTTATTTGGCCGCAAGTTTTACATTTACACAGACCATAGGCCCCTAGTATGGCTTTTTAACCTGAAGGAACCTAACTCAAAATTGGTGAGATGGCGATTGAGACTAGAAGAGTTCGATTACCAGATAATATACAAGAAGGGACGCCAGAACACTAACGCAGATGCCCTGTCCAGGATACAACTGAATATTTACGAGAACGAGTCAATTTTGAATAACCCTGGTAACTCTGACGACGACATCAAAGACTACTTAGAAACAGTCGCAGGAAACACCAACTTCGAAGAAACCAACTTTGATAACAGACCCGGGACTAGCCAGCAGAAAATAAATATCATCTCCGATATTCAATTACGTCCGCCTGACGCAGCAACCGCCGATGAAACAGTACACAGCCAAGACGCTGACCGCGAGAATCCAGGACTCAGCATTCTAGACGAAATTATAAACAACAAGCACCTGCAATTCCTGATAAAGAAATCTCCACACGTGCAGATAAAATTTAACAAAGAACGCTATGAGAATCACGTAATAAGTCACGTAGACGTATCAAATAACCCAGACACTATTAAACAATTTATTCAAGAATATCTCACTTGCAAAAAGCCCTGTTACGTATACTTCGTCGACAAAGACTTAATGTCCCCATTTATAGATGTATGCCTAAAATATTTTCAAAATCTACAAATAAGAATATGCACCAAACTGCTACACAACATCGCAGACCCGGAAGAAAAAATCATGCTCATCACCCACCAACACGAAGGCAAGCAGAACCACAGAGGCATCAACGAAACGTACCAACGCCTTAAAGCCCTTTATTACTGGCCCAAGCTAAAAGAAGACGTGACAAAATATATCAATGATTGCACCATTTGCCAAACGTCAAAATACTGCCGTTTCAAATCTTACATTCCTCTTACAAGAACAGAAACACCTAGCAAACCCTTTCAGATGATACATATCGACACCTTTACATTCGAAGCACAAAATTTCCTAACAATCTTCGATAAATTTTCCAAATTTGGACAAGCATATCCGTATGACAAAAACGCGAAATCGGTGTGCGATAAACTCGTCAACTTCTTCTCATTCTTCGGATGCCCTGAGACAGTCACTTGTGATAATGGCAAAGAATTTAACAACGAACTATTGAAGGAATTGTTGAAAACCCAAAAAATTAACATTCACTTCACGACCCCTAGACACCACGAATCTAACGCACCAGTGGAACGCTTCCACTCTACATTGATTGAACACCTCAGAATCCTAAAACAAAAGGACGACACAAAACCGATTACTGAACTAATTCCATATGCCATAATCGCATACAACAGCACTAAAAGTAGCGTAACAAATTTCACACCCCACGAACTCATCCTGGGACACACAAATACAAGAGACCCTTTTGACCTCATATCAACAACGTTTTACTCAGACTACGTCTCCTCTCATAAAGCCAAAGTCGATGCATTATGCGAAGATGTCGTGAAGAAAATGGAAAGTAATAAGGAGAAAGTTATTGCCAAAAGGAATCACAAAGGAAACGAATCCCCCGATTTTAAGGTCAACCAAAAGGTCTACCGAAATTTAAACTCTCGAAACAAAAAGAACCCAAGATTCAGCGGACCGTTTATAATCATAGAAAAATTAGAACATAATAAGGTAAAAATCCAAAGCACGCGAAGCCCCTACAAAATTGAAATAGCACATATCAAGGAACTAAAGAAACCCCTCTTTACAGATGGCCCCTCGCGCATGGAAAATCCCAGTACATCAACTTAAAATCCAACCCCGGTGTACTACCCTACAAGTTAGGCAAGGCCCAGAAGACTATTGACCACTGGCACTTTATCCAAACGTACGACATGACCGAACTATTACAAGAATTCGCAAAAATTAATACCCAATTCGACTTACTCGTCAAAACCCTAAATAACTTCACTGACTATAAACTCGAATACCACAATTCCCTTGTTGTGACTACTAGCTTAAAACACAAAATCATCCGTCAGATAAATCAAATCTTCCCGAACAAATTAAGAACGAAACGAGCTCTTATAAACGCCTTAGGATCAATCATAAAAACAATAACGGGGAACCTAGACCAAGATGACGCAAAACGTATCGACCAAAACATGGAAATCCTTAAACAAAACCAAAACGATTTAAAATCCGCCATTGACAAGCAAATGACTCTTTTTTCTAAATCAATAATCAATTTCAGAGAAACAATAAGAAATGTATCCCATAACCAAATTATATTGGAGTCACGTATTAGACAAATAATAGATGTCGTCAATCAGATCGAGGTCAAGGAAACAAACCTTTTTGAGTTCTATCGTATCCAAATGATTATCACCCAAATTACCGTCTTTTACCAGAATATTTACGATATACTTTCAAATATCGAAGAGGCAATTACCTTTGCTAAATTAAACACCTTCCATAACACCATAATCGACCCAAGTGAATTCCTAACAGAACTACAGTCAATGAAAGAGCAAATTCCCCTAGGAAAACTACCATTCGAGCCCAACATTGAAAATCTATTAACTATCGAAAACACTTTGGAAATAAAAAGTTTCGCCAAAGATAACTCGATCACGTTCATCATCGAAATTCCATTAGTAGAAAAAGTTAGTTATGATTTATTCCGATTACTTCCCTTGCCCGTAAGACATGGCGAAGTATACAAAGTCATAATACCCCGATCCGAATATCTACTGATAAACGACCAAACATTCGGATACGCGAACGAACCCTGTCGGTACGTATCCCCTAATGAATATCTATGCCCTCAAATACATATAGATAACTTCCACGATTTTTCCCCATGCGAAGTACAACTCCTGCGTTACGAACACAACGCCACACGATGTAAATCAATAACTGTTACCCTGGGGGAAACACAAATACAAAACATAGACGATAATAAGTGGATCCTGGTGACCACCAAAAGTATTGTCGGATTAGAAACATGTAAATCTTCACAAAGTAACATTCTGTTGGATGGAACTTACGCAATAGATTTAGAGTATCGTTGTAATCTTAAAATAAGGAACATAGTTTTAAGAGGCAATAGGAAAACCAACCGGCAATTTCAAATTTTCCCTTTGTTAGACATAAATATTAATCATACATATCAAAAGCCATACCAAAAAATAGAACTGCCTAACTTAAGCAAAATAGATTTAAATAATATCGCCGAATTACAGAATGAGGTTGATTTGCAGAAGAAGGAAAATTCAATGTTACTAAATACTAACCTTCACTACGACAGAACCAGTATTTGGACTGTCCTATTGTATGGTATCATAATATTGTCCTTATTAGGTTTATTAGCAAAGTATCTATGGCCTATTGTTTTAAAATACAAAAAGACCGAGAGTCCAGAAAATGACATAGTAATTTAGGTCATAGAAACTTCGGGTTTTATGCCCATCTAAGGGTGGAGGAGTTACATCCCCGTAACACCAAGCGTCGCTGTTATGACGTCACCCGTACGATTAGTATAAATAAGAAGTAGCATTAAGCGCAGTAGCCTTTTTAGTGAGTCTTTGCTTGTATCGCGAACGTTGTGTTTACTATCGGTCCTGTTTGAAATAAATTAATTTCAAAGTAAAGTGTTTTTTTTTTGAGTCTTAAAACGGATCAAAACATAACTGGCACGTTTTCATCAATTTGGTGCAATTTGAATCCAAAATAGACAGATTTGGCCGAAATAAGCCAAATCGGCCGATTTGAGCAAATTCCTTGATGAAATGATCGTTTCTGACCGATTTCGCTCGTTTCTGCCTGTTTTAGTCATTTTGGCACGTTTTCATCCATTTGGTGCAATTTGAATCCAAAATAGACAGATTTGGCCGAAATAAGCCAAATCGGCCGATTTGAGCAAATTCAGAGATGAAACGATCGTTTCTGACCGATTTCGCTCGTTTCTGCCTGTTTTAGTCATTTTGGCACGTTTTCATCCATTTGGTGCAATTTGAATCCAAAATAGACAGATTTGGCCGAAATAAGCCAAATCGGTCGATTTGAGCAAATTCAGAGATGAAACGATCGTTTCTGACCGATTTCGCTCGTTTCTGCCTGTTTTAGTCATTTTGGCACGTTTTCATCAATTTGGTTCTGTTTCCATCCAAAATAGACAGATTTGGCCGAAATAAGCCAAATCGGCCGATTTGAGCAAATTCCTGGATGAAACGATCGTTTCTGACCGATTTCGCTCGTTTCTGCCTGTTTTAGTCATTTTGGCACGTTTTCATCCATTAGGTTCTGTTTCCATCCAAAATAGACAGATTTAGCCGAAATAAGCCAAATCGGCCGATTTGAGCAAATTCCTGGATGAAACGATCGTTTCTGACCGATTTCGCTCGTTTCTGCCTGTTTTAGTCATTTTGGCACGTTTTCATCCATTAGGTTCTGTTTCCATCCAAAATAGACAGATTTGGCCGAAATAAGCCAAATCGGCCGATTTGAGCAAATTCAGAGATGAAACCATCGTTTCGGACCGATTTCGCTCGTTTCTGCCTGTTTTAGTCATTTTGGCACGTTTTCATCAATTTGGTGCAATTTGAATCCAAAATAGACAGATTTGGCCGAAATAAGCCAAATCGGCCGATTTGAGCAAATTCCTTGATGAAATGATCGTTTCTGACCGATTTCGCTCGTTTCTGCCTGTTTTAGTCATTTTGGCACGTTTTCATCCATTTGGTGCAATTTGAATCCAAAATAGACAGATTTGGCCGAAATAAGCCAAATCGGCCGATTTGAGCAAATTCCTTGATGAAATGATCGTTTCTGACCGATTTCGCTCGTTTCTGCCTGTTTTAGTCATTTTGGCACGTTTTCATCAATTTGGTGCAATTTGAATCCAAAATAGACAGATTTGGCCGAAATAAGCCAAATCGGCCGATTTGAGCAAATTCCTTGATGAAACGATCGTTTCTGACCGATTTTGCTCGTTTCTGCCTGTTTTAGTCATTTTGGCACGTTTTCATCAATTTGGTGCAATTTGAATCCAAAATAGACAGATTTGGCCGAAATAAGCCAAATCGGCCGATTTGAGCAAATTCCTTGATGAAACGATCGTTTCTGACCGATTTCGCTCGTTTCTGCCTGTTTTAGTCATTTTGGCACGTTTTCATCAATTTGGTGCAATTTGAATCCAAAATAGACAGATTTGGCCGAAATAAGCCAAATCGACCGATTTGAGCAAATTCCTGGATGAAACGATCGTTTCTGACCGATTTCGCTCGTTTCTGCCTGTTTTAGTCATTTTGGCACGTTTTCATCCATTTGGTGCAATTTGAATCCAAAATAGACAGATTTGGCCGAAATAAGCCAAATCGGTCGATTTGAGCAAATTCCTTGATGAAACGATCGTTTCTGACCGATTTCGCTCGTTTCTGCCTGTTTTAGTCATTTTGGCACGTTTTCATCCATTTGGTGCAATTTGAATCCAAAATAGACAGATTTGGCCGAAATAAGCCAAATCGGTCGATTTGAGCAAATTCAGAGATGAAACGATCGTTTCTGACCGATTTCGCTCGTTTCTGCCTGTTTTAGTCATTTTGGCACGTTTTCATCAATTTGGTTCTGTTTCCATCCAAAATAGACAGATTTGGCCGAAATAAGCCAAATCGGCCGATTTGAGCAAATTCCTTGATGAAACGATCGTTTCTGACCGATTTCGCTCGTTTCTGCCTGTTTTAGTCATTTTGGCACGTTTTCATCCATTTGGTGCAAGTTACATCCCCGTAACACCAAGCGTCGCTGTTATGACGTCACCCGTACGATTAGTATAAATAAGAAGTAGCATTAAGCGCAGGAGCCTTTTTAGTGAGTCTTTGCTTGTATCGCGAACGTTGTGTTTACTATCGGTCCTGTTTGAAATAAATTAATTTCAAAGTAAAGTGTTTTTTTTTGAGTCTTAAAACGGATCAAAACATAACTGGCGCAGTCGTTCGGATTTTTGAGACGTTCAAAAGGGCATATTTTGAACGGTTTCTTTCAAGAATTTGCTCAAAGAAGAATCTAACTCCAAAAGGACTTAAGGAAACCCGAAGGACCACCGATCAAATCAACGACGAGACAGCAAGCTCCACAGGCCCTGGACACTGTTCGAGAGCATATCGACCAGTTCCAGTACTTCGTAGGACCCTTCGCAGGTGGACAAAAATCGCCAATCCTGAGAAGCCCAAAGACGAAGACCATCGCCTCATCGAGAGACTTCATGAAGCTAATAATCTTCATTTTGCTGTAAGTTTAATCAATTGTCATTTTGTTAGCATTAGACTTTAAGTAGAATAGTAATAGGAAGCGATTGTATTAACTTTGCTAAAACCGAGCCTTCACGATTGAGCCGATAAACGAAATTGATCTTAGTGATTTATTTAATAACATATCGCTCCATTCTAATAGCAACATGCCCCCAGTAAATTACCAATTGTTGAAATATCAGTCTGATAACATCCCACATTTTGACGGTAACCCTCGCTTACTAAATAGATTTATTACCGCTGTGGAAAATCTGTTAAAAGCTTTTTTTAACCGTGCAGAACCAAATGATCCCATAAATATTTGCCTGTTCGATACGATACTTAGTAAATTGACTGGTAGAGCAGCCGAATTAATTTCTTCACGTGTCGAATTAAATTCTTGGGCACTCATAAAGGATGTTTTGACCCTCAGTTTCGCGGATCAAAGATCCATAGACTGTCTAATACAAGACTTAATTAATTTAAAACCTTTTAAAACCGAATCTCCCTTGCAATTTGGCATGAGAATTCAAGATTCAAGGAGTTTACTATTTGCTAAACTTAACGCTGGCCCAGATACCAATGAAACAAAATTAATTAAGATTAATCACTACGACGAATTTGCACTAAAAACGTTCATCAATGGATTACCGTATAACCTCCAACTTGTAGTAAGATTAAAAACCCCATCGAGTTTGGAACAAGCCATGTCATTTGTGAAAGAAGAGGAAAATTTTATTCGCTTCAAAACTACACAAAATTTCGGGCAAAGTCAAAAACCACCCAATAGATTTCACAATTCTAGTTCCACGCCCATGAATAGACCCAGTTTCCCAAGCCATTTCAGCCGTAACCCTCAAACTTCAAATGCACCCCCAACGCAATGGGCAAACAACTTCAATTCATCTCGAACATTCCCGAGCTTCCCACAACAAAACAACTTCCCAAAACCACAGTTCTCAAATTCTAGTTTCCCAAGCTATTTGCCAAAAGCAAACGGCCCTTTCAGTAACCAGTCCAATGCTTTTCGACCTAATGGATTTGCCCCTAAACCCTTTGGACAAGCGTCCCAAAGATCTAACATCAGTCGTAAATTTGAACCCATGGACACCAGTTCTGGTAACACCTTGATTAACGGCAACAAAAAGAATTTTATAAGCCAAGAACTGTACAATCAGGAAGTATTCCCTCAAACACCTGAACACCCCGATCACATTGACGTACCTATCGAGGAACCTCCCGAGAACCCCTACGACTTAAATCTCGTTGAGGATCATTTTAATGCACCATTTGACCAGAATCATCTGTATCATGACATCGATTATCAGCAACCCGATATTGAAAAAGATACCCAAGAGGAAAACCTAAATTTTCCTTTAACCGGTCAGAGCACAAACACGACGTAATATTCTTAAACAACCATGACACCCAATTACCATACATCCTGATACCCGAACTCAAATCTAAATTCTTGTTAGACACTGGTAGCACTAGAAGCTTCCTGAAACCCCAAATTGCTTATCAGAAATTTCCCCATTTAATTCAGGAAGAACTCTTTCAAGTTCAGACCGCCCACGCAACTTCTTTTCATAACGAAACTATCACACTACCAATATTCCCCACGTTACAAACTCCAGGTTCACATAAATTTTTCCTTTTCGAATTCTCCCCAAAATTTGAAGGACTCATAGGACTTGATCTTATGAAACAATTAGACGCCAAAATCGATTTCAAAGCGAATACTTTAAACTTACCCGGAACAACACTACCTGTTTACCACGATGCGAAAACCCCTCAACCCCGAGATATTAATTACCACGATTTCAATTACGTAATAAGCCCTAGGAGTATCCAGCAAATCAGAATTCCAGTCAAAATGTCCAACGGATACGGCATAATCCCTTATCAAAAACTAGGACACCTCGAAATTCCAGAATGCCTAGTACGAGTTCAAAACAATACAGCCCTGACTACCGCCTTAAACCCTAGAGAAAATCCGATAAACCTGCAACTTCTCGAAACGTTCAACATAGAACCAATAAACACGAACGAATTAAACTTCATAGATCACCCCTTAACTCAAAATTCTGCCGGACAAACCACTGACCAATTGCTCAAGGATAACCTAAGAAAAATTAGACTTGACCACTGCAATTCCGAAGAAAGGGAACAGATCTCCAAACTATGCTACGAATTCCGTGATATTTTCCATTGCGAAAACATCCCGTTAACTTTTACTAATTCAATAAAACACAGGATAAAGGTCAAAGACGAAACTCCCATTTTTACTAAGACGTATAGGTACCCCGAAGTACATCGTGCCGAGGTAAAAAAGCAAGTTTCCGAATTATTACATCAAAATATCATCCGAGATTCAAATTCACCATGGTCATCGCCTATTTGGATCGTGCCAAAAAAACTAGACCAATCTAAGAAACAAAAGTGGCGAATGGTCATCGACTACCGAAAGCTGAACGAACAGACAGTAGATGATAAATTCCCTTTGCCTAATATCAACGAAATACTTGACAAACTAGGCAAAGCCCATTATTTCACGACACTGGACTTAGCAAATGGATTTCACCAAATCCAAATGCATGATGAAGACATTGGCAAAACAGCTTTTACTACGGACACCGGGCATTACGAATTTCTACGAATGCCCTTCGGCCTCAAAAACGCCCCGGCGACCTTCCAACGCGTGATGAACAACATCCTACGAGGACTACAAAATGAAACATGTCTAGTCTACTTAGACGATGTGATCATCTTTAGTACAAGCCTGCAAGAACATATCGAAAATCTAAGAAACGTTTTTAAACGACTGAGAGACTCAAAGTTTAAGATCCAACTTGACAAGTCCGAGTTTCTAAGGAAAGAGGTACAGTACTTAGGACACGTTGTGAGTCGAGACGGAGTAAAGCCGAATCCCGACAAGATCAATGCAGTGAAAAACTTTCCTATTCCCAAAACTACCCGAGAGATAAAGTCATTCCTAGGATTAGTCGGATACTATAGACGCTTTATTAAAGATTTTGCTAAAATTACAAAGCCACTGACCAACTGCCTCAAGAAAAATGTTAAGATAATACATAACCCTGAATTCGTTAATTCTTTTAACCACTGCAAACAAATTCTAATAAATTTCCCCGTCTTACAATATCCCGACTTCTCGAAACCCTTTCTATTGACCACGGATGCGAGTAACTATGCAATCGGAGCTGTTTTATCGCAAGGTCCAATACCTAATGATCGACCCATAGCCTATGCATCTAGGACCCTAAATGATTCGGAAACCAAATATTCGACAATCGAGAAAGAATTACTAGCAATAGTTTGGGCATGTAAATATTTCCGCCCCTACCTATTTGGCCGCAAGTTTTACATTTACACAGACCATAGGCCCCTAGTATGGCTTTTTAACCTGAAGGAACCTAACTCAAAATTGGTGAGATGGCGATTGAGACTAGAAGAGTTCGATTACCAGATAATATACAAGAAGGGACGCCAGAACACTAACGCAGATGCCCTGTCCAGGATACAACTGAATATTTACGAGAACGAGTCAATTTTGAATAACCCTGGTAACTCTGACGACGACATCAAAGACTACTTAGAAACAGTCGCAGGAAACACCAACTTCGAAGAAACCAACCTTGATAACAGACCCGGGACTAGCCAGCAGAAAATAAATATCGTCTCCGATATTCAATTACGTCCGCCTGACGCAGCAACCGCCGATGAAACAGTACACAGCCAAGACGCTGACCGTGAGAATCCAGGACTCAGCATTCTAGACGAAATTATAAACAACAAGCACCTGCAATTCCTGATAAAGAAATCTCCACACGTGCAGATAAAATTTAACAAAGAACGCTATGAGAATCACGTAATAAGTCACGTAGACGTATCAAATAACCCAGACACTATTAAACAATTTATTCAAGAATATCTCACTTGCAAAAAGCCCTGTTACGTATACTTCGTCGACAAAGACTTAATGTCCCCATTTATAGATGTATGCCTAAAATATTTTCAAAATCTACAAATAAGAATATGCACCAAACTGCTACACAACATCGCAGACCCGGAAGAAAAAATCATGCTCATCACCCACCAACACGAAGGCAAGCAGAACCACAGAGGCATCAACGAAACGTACCAACGCCTTAAAGCCCTTTATTACTGGCCCAAGCTAAAAGAAGACGTGACAAAATATATCAATGATTGCACCATTTGCCAAACGTCAAAATACTGCCGTTTCAAATCTTACATTCCTCTTACAAGAACAGAAACACCTAGCAAACCCTTTCAGATGATACATATCGACACCTTTACATTCGAAGCACAAAATTTCCTAACAATCTTCGATAAATTTTCCAAATTTGGACAAGCATATCCGTATGACAAAAACGCGAAATCGGTGTGCGATAAACTCGTCAACTTCTTCTCATTCTTCGGATGCCCTGAGACAGTCACTTGTGATAATGGCAAGGAATTTAACAACGAACTATTGAAGGAATTGTTGAAAACCCAAAAAATTAACATTCACTTCACGACCCCTAGACACCACGAATCTAACGCACCAGTGGAACGCTTCCACTCTACATTGATTGAACACCTCAGAATCCTAAAACAAAAGGACGACACAAAACCGATTACTGAACTAATTCCATATGCCATAATCGCATACAACAGCACTAAAAGTAGCGTAACAAATTTCACACCCCACGAACTCATCCTGGGACACACAAATACAAGAGACCCTTTTGACCTCATATCAACAACGTTTTACTCAGACTACGTCTCCTCTCATAAAGCCAAAGTCGATGCATTATGCGAAGATGTCGTGAAGAAAATGGAAAGTAATAAGGAGAAAGTTATTGCCAAAAGGAATCACAAAGGAAACGAATCCCCCGATTTTAAGGTCAACCAAAAGGTCTACCGAAATTTAAACTCTCGAAACAAAAAGAACCCAAGATTCAGCGGACCGTTTATAATCATAGAAAAATTAGAACATAATAAGGTAAAAATCCAAAGCACGCGAAGCCCCTACAAAATTGAAATAGCACATATCAAGGAACTAAAGAAACCCCTCTTTACAGATGGCCCCTCGCGCATGGAAAATCCCAGTACATCAACTTAAAATCCAACCCCGGTGTACTACCCTACAAGTTAGGCAAGGCCCAGAAGACTATTGACCACTGGCACTTTATCCAAACGTACGACATGACCGAACTATTACAAGAATTCGCAAAAATTAATACCCAATTCGACTTACTCGTCAAAACCCTAAATAACTTCACTGACTATAAACTCGAATACCACAATTCCCTTGTTGTGACTACTAGCTTAAAACACAAAATCATCCGTCAGATAAATCAAATCTTCCCGAACAAATTAAGAACGAAACGAGCTCTTATAAACGCCTTAGGATCAATCATAAAAACAATAACGGGGAACCTAGACCAAGATGACGCAAAACGTATCGACCAAAACATGGAAATCCTTAAACAAAACCAAAACGATTTAAAATCCGCCATTGACAAGCAAATGACTCTTTTTTCTAAATCAATAATCAATTTCAGAGAAACAATAAGAAATGTATCCCATAACCAAATTATATTGGAGTCACGTATTAGACAAATAATAGATGTCGTCAATCAGATCGAGGTCAAGGAAACAAACCTTTTTGAGTTCTATCGTATCCAAATGATTATCACCCAAATTACCGTCTTTTACCAGAATATTTACGATATACTTTCAAATATCGAAGAGGCAATTACCTTTGCTAAATTAAACACCTTCCATAACACCATAATCGACCCAAGTGAATTCCTAACAGAACTACAGTCAATGAAAGAGCAAATTCCCCTAGGAAAACTACCATTCGAGCCCAACATTGAAAATCTATTAACTATCGAAAACACTTTGGAAATAAAAAGTTTCGCCAAAGATAACTCGATCACGTTCATCATCGAAATTCCATTAGTAGAAAAAGTTAGTTATGATTTATTCCGATTACTTCCCTTGCCCGTAAGACATGGCGAAGTATACAAAGTCATAATACCCCGATCCGAATATCTACTGATAAACGACCAAACATTCGGATACGCGAACGAACCCTGTCGGTACGTATCCCCTAATGAATATCTATGCCCTCAAATACATATAGATAACTTCCACGATTTTTCCCCATGCGAAGTACAACTCCTGCGTTACGAACACAACGCCACACGATGTAAATCAATAACTGTTACCCTGGGGGAAACACAAATACAAAACATAGACGATAATAAGTGGATCCTGGTGACCACCAAAAGTATTGTCGGATTAGAAACATGTAAATCTTCACAAAGTAACATTCTGTTGGATGGAACTTACGCAATAGATTTAGAGTATCGTTGTAATCTTAAAATAAGGAACATAGTTTTAAGAGGCAATAGGAAAACCAACCGGCAATTTCAAATTTTCCCTTTGTTAGACATAAATATTAATCATACATATCAAAAGCCATACCAAAAAATAGAACTGCCTAACTTAAACAAAATAGATTTAAATAACATCGCCGAATTACAGAATGAGGTTGATTTGCAGAAGAAGGAAAATTCAATGTTACTAAATACTAACCTTCACTACGACAGAACCAGTATTTGGACTGTCCTATTGTATGGTATCATAATATTGTTCTTATTAGGTTTATTAGCAAAGTATCTATGGCCTATTGTTTTAAAATACAAAAAGACCGAGAATCCAGAAAATGACATAGTAATTTAGGTCATAGAAACTTCGGGTTTTATGCCCATCTAAGGGTGGAGGAGTTACATCCCCGTAACACCAAGCGTCGCTGTTATGACGTCACCCGTACGATTAGTATAAATAAGAAGTAGCATTAAGCGCAGGAGCCTTTTTAGTGAGTCTTTGCTTGTATCGCGAACGTTGTGTTTACTATCGGTCCTGTTTGAAATAAATTAATTTCAAAGTAAAGTGTTTTTTTTTGAGTCTTAAAACGGATCAAAACATAACTTGCAATTTGAATCCAAAATAGACAGATTTGGCCGAAATAAGCCAAATCGGTCGATTTGAGCAAATTCAGAGATGAAACGATCGTTTCTGACCGATTTCGCTCGTTTCTGCCTGTTTTAGTCATTTTGGCACGTTTTCATCCATTTGGTGCAATTTGAATCCAAAATAGACAGATTTGGCCGAAATAAGCCAAATCGGTCGATTTGAGCAAATTCAGAGATGAAACGATCGTTTCTGACCGATTTCGCTCGTTTCTGCCTGTTTTAGTCATTTTGGCACGTTTTCATCAATTTGGTTCTGTTTCCATCCAAAATAGACAGATTTGGCCGAAATAAGCCAAATCGGCCGATTTGAGCAAATTCCTGGATGAAACGATCGTTTCTGACCGATTTCGCTCGTTTCTGCCTGTTTTAGTCATTTTGGCACGTTTTCATCCATTAGGTTCTGTTTCCATCCAAAATAGACAGATTTAGCCGAAATAAGCCAAATCGGCCGATTTGAGCAAATTCCTGGATGAAACGATCGTTTCTGACCGATTTCGCTCGTTTCTGCCTGTTTTAGTCATTTTGGCACGTTTTCATCCATTAGGTTCTGTTTCCATCCAAAATAGACAGATTTGGCCGAAATAAGCCAAATCGGCCGATTTGAGCAAATTCAGAGATGAAACCATCGTTTCGGACCGATTTCGCTCGTTTCTGCCTGTTTTAGTCATTTTGGCACGTTTTCATCAATTTGGTGCAATTTGAATCCAAAATAGACAGATTTGGCCGAAATAAGCCAAATCGGCCGATTTGAGCAAATTCCTTGATGAAATGATCGTTTCTGACCGATTTCGCTCGTTTCTGCCTGTTTTAGTCATTTTGGCACGTTTTCATCCATTTGGTGCAATTTGAATCCAAAATAGACAGATTTGGCCGAAATAAGCCAAATCGACCGATTTGAGCAAATTCCTGGATGAAACGATCGTTTCTGACCGATTTCGCTCGTTTCTGCCTGTTTTAGTCATTTTGGCACGTTTTCATCCATTTGGTGCAATTTGAATCCAAAATAGACAGATTTGGCCGAAATAAGCCAAATCGGTCGATTTGAGCAAATTCAGAGATGAAACGATCGTTTCTGACCGATTTCGCTCGTTTCTGCCTGTTTTAGTCATTTTGGCACGTTTTCATCCATTTGGTGCAATTTGAATCCAAAATAGACAGATTTGGCCGAAATAAGCCAAATCGGCCGATTTGAGCAAATTCCTTGATGAAACGATCGTTTCTGACCGATTTCGCTCGTTTCTGCCTGTTTTAGTCATTTTGGCACGTTTTCATCCATTTGGTGCAATTTGAATCCAAAATAGACAGATTTGGCCGAAATAAGCCAAATCGGTCGATTTGAGCAAATTCAGAGATGAAACGATCGTTTCTGACCGATTTCGCTCGTTTCTGCCTGTTTTAGTCATTTTGGCACGTTTTCATCAATTTGGTTCTGTTTCCATCCAAAATAGACAGATTTGGCCGAAATAAGCCAAATCGGCCGATTTGAGCAAATTCCTGGATGAAACGATCGTTTCTGACCGATTTCGCTCGTTTCTGCCTGTTTTAGTCATTTTGGCACGTTTTCATCCATTAGGTTCTGTTTCCATCCAAAATAGACAGATTTAGCCGAAATAAGCCAAATCGGCCGATTTGAGCAAATTCCTGGATGAAACGATCGTTTCTGACCGATTTCGCTCGTTTCTGCCTGTTTTAGTTATTTTGGCACGTTTTCATCCATTAGGTTCTGTTTCCATCCAAAATAGACAGATTTGGCCGAAATAAGCCAAATCGGCCGATTTGAGCAAATTCAGAGATGAAACCATCGTTTCGGACCGATTTCGCTCGTTTCTGCCTGTTTTAGTCATTTTGGCACGTTTTCATCAATTTGGTGCAATTTGAATCCAAAATAGACAGATTTGGCCGAAATAAGCCAAATCGACCGATTTGAGCAAATTCCTGGATGAAACGATCGTTTCTGACCGATTTCGCTCGTTTCTGCCTGTTTTAGTCATTTTGGCACGTTTTCATCCATTAGGTTCTGTTTCCATCCAAAATAGACAGATTTGGCCGAAATAAGCCAAATCGGCCGATTTGTGCAAATTCAGAGATGAAACCATCGTTTCGGACCGATTTCGCTCGTTTCTGCCTGTTTTAGTCATTTTGGCACGTTTTCATCAATTTGGTGCAATTTGAATCCAAAATAGACAGATTTGGCCGAAATAAGCCAAATCGGCCGATTTGAGCAAATTCCTTGATGAAATGATCGTTTCTGACCGATTTCGCTCGTTTCTGCCTGTTTTAGTCATTTTGGCACGTTTTCATCCATTTGGTGCAATTTGAATCCAAAATAGACAGATTTGGCCGAAATAAGCCAAATCGACCGATTTGAGCAAATTCCTGGATGAAACGATCGTTTCTGACCGAATTCGCTCGTTTCTGCCTGTTTTAGTCATTTTGGCACGTTTTCATCAATTTGGTTCTGTTTCCATCCAAAATAGACAGATTTGGCCGAAATAAGCCAAATCGACCGATTTGAGCAAATTCCTGGATGAAACGATCGTTTCTGACCGATTTCGCTCGTTTCTGCA
>NW_027098722.1:0-36674 GCF_039881205.1 Euwallacea similis
TAGAACCAAATGGATGAAAACGTGCCAAAATGACTAAAACAGGCAGAAACTAGCGAAATCAGTCAGAAACGATCGTTTCATCAAGGAATTTGCTCAAATCGACCGATTTGGCTTATTTCGGCCAAATCTGTCTATTTTGGATGGAAACAGAACCAAATGGATGAAAACGTGCCAAAATGACTAAAACAGGCAGAAACGAGCGAAATCGGTCAGAAACGATCGTTTCATCTCTGAATTTGCTCAAATCGACCGATTTGGCTTATTTCGGCCAAATCTGTCTCTTTTGGATGGAAACAGAACCAAATGGATGAAAACGTGCCAAAATGACTAAAACAGGCAGAAACTAGCGAAATCAGTCAGAAACGATCGTTTCATCAAGGAATTTGCTCAAATCGACCGATTTGGCTTATTTCGGCCAAATCTGTCTATTTTGGATGGAAACAGAACCAAATGGATGAAAACGTGCCAAAATGACTAAAACAGGCAGAAACTAGCGAAATCAGTCAGAAACGATCGTTTCATCAAGGAATTTGCTCAAATCGACCGATTTGGCTTATTTCGGCCAAATCTGTCTATTTTGGATTCAAATTGCACCAAATTGATGAAAACGTGCCAAAATGACTAAAACAGGCAGAAACGAGCGAAATCGGTCAGAAACGATCGTTTCATGTCTGAATTTGCTCAAATCGACCGATTTGGCTTATTTCGGCCAAATCTGTCTATTTTGGATGGAAACAGAACCAAATGGATGAAAACGTGCCAAAATGACTAAAACAGGCAGAAACAAGCGAAATCGGTCAGAAACGATCGTTTCATCTCTGAATTTGCTCAAATCGGCCGATTTGGCTTAATTCGGCCAAATCTGTCTATTTTGGATTCAAATTGCACCAAATTGATGAAAACGTGCCAAAATGACTAAAACAGGCAGAAACTAGCGAAATCGGTCAGAAACGATCGTTTCATCTCTGAATTTGCTCAAATCGGCCGATTTGGCTTAATTCGGCCAAATCTGTCTATTTTGGATTCAAATTGCACCAAATTGATGAAAACGTGCCAAAATGACTAAAACAGGCAGAAACGAGCGAAATCGGTCAGAAACGATCGTTTCATCAAGGAATTTGCTCAAATCGGACAATTTGGCTTATTTCGGCCAAATCTATCTATTTTGGATGGAAACAGAACCAAATGGATGAAAACGTGCCAAAATAACTAAAACAGGCAGAAACGAGCGAAATCAGTCAGAAACGATCGTTTCATCAAGGAATTTGCTCAAATCGACCGATTTGGCTTTTTTTTTTTTTTTTTTTTTTTTTTTTTTTTTTTTTTTTTGAGGACGCGACCCCGGGGATAAAAAATCTTGTCGGTAAGACGGTACTGGTGCCCGTGCTACCAGCCTGTGTGGGGTTTTCACCCACTAAAAAACCCCGTGATTGCAAAGGATTTCGAGCCCGGTGCCCGAAGTCCTTGATCGCGCTTTTTGGGCCGCTCTTTTATTGGCTGAGATCACAGAGTCAAGCGGGATTATCGCTTTTTACTCTGCCATCTCTCTAGGCCTTGTTTTGTGCCTTTCTCGGGTGGTGAGCGAACTCGCCTCCCGGATCTTTGGCTTGAATTACCCCGCCGACATGGGGTTCTTCCGCCCTCTTCTGTCCTTCTGGACGCTTCTTTCTTCGTCGGCTGTCTTCCTTCTCGGATGCTAATTTGCAATGTTAAGTCTTAAGTGCCAGAAAGGCTATCCGGCCTTCTACCTTCATCATTGCATGTGTCCTTGTGTGGTTAAAAGATGTTGATGATCGCGAATGTTGTAAGGAACTCTTTTATTTTAATCTTGACAACTACTTAAATAAACTAATTTGACAAAAAGTAACTATTCACAAAATACTCTAAAAAATAATAATAATTGGTGGTTTGCCAGACCTACCTATGACAACAACCAGATTATAATACACCTATAATGAACTAATTATTAATAACGTAAAACAGGTACTAACAATTAGCACCTGAACCTAAATTACGTGCCCCCCCCAATAACGGAGGTATAATGTTAAGGGTATTAATCGTTACAATATAAAAATATAATTTAATTATGATTAATAATTTATACATTAGCAAAACGTACGGTTTTATCTTTCTTCTTTGTATGGTGATGGATGATTGGTTGGTTGATAAGAGAATCGAATTGATTATTAATTTTTGGATCTTGTGAGATTAAAAATGCAGGTTTTAACCTATCCATGGAAATATTCACTTCCTTATCTCTGACAACAATTGTAAAATATTTGTCTTCACGTTTTTTAACAAGAAAGGGACCTTCATACGGAGGTTGAAGAGATCTCTTTATGGTATCATTCCGAAGAAAAACATGTGTACAAGTGTTTAATTCAGGAGTTATAAAAATTTTTCTGTTAGAATGATGAGTAGTTGGAACTGGTTGAAGAGATTGCATTTTTTGTTTGAGGGTTTGTATAAAAGAAGAAGGATGGTCAACGATATTGCTGTCTTGAAAAAATTCACCTGGTAGTCTTAACGTTGTACCGTACAACATTTCAGCAGGAGAAACTCCTATCTCTTCTCGTAAGGTAGAACGTAATCCGAGTAAGATAGTAGGTAAGATTTCTGTCCAGCGTTCAGTTGCATAAGCTTTGATAGCTGCTTTTAATGTTCGATGCCATCTCTCTACTTTGCCATTTGTATTCGGATGGTAAGGAGAAGAACGGGCACGTTTACAGCCTAAAATTTGGGTTAAGGATTGGAAAAGAGAGCTTTCGAATTGACGACCTTGATCTGTAAAAATTTTAATAGGGGTGCCAAAACGACAAATCCAATTGCTATAAAAGCAATTGGCAACGGTTTCTGATGATATATTGGTCATGGGATAAGCCTCTGCCCAACAAGAAAATCTATCAATAATTGTGAGACAATAAGTGAAACCGTTTGAGGGAGGTAAAGGACCTATTATATCAATGTGAATATCATGGAATCTGGAATCCGGAATTTGAATTTGTTTGAATGGGGTAACAGTGTGTTTATGAATTTTGGCTTTTTGACAGTTAATACAACAACGAGTCCATTCTCGGATATTTTTATTCATTGAAGGCCAAACAAAACGGGATGAAATAAGTTTTGTTGTACCTTTAATACCTGGATGAGAAAGATTATGAAATTTATTAAATATAGCTTGTCGAAAATGTTTCGGTATGAATGGGCGAATTCTAGAGTTACTATCGTCGCAGTAAATCAAATTTTGTGTATTAGGAACTTGAAATTGTTTTAAGGTAAGTGATGTAAGTTGAGGATTTCTAAAAATGTGTTGAAATTCTGGGTCTGTTGTTTGAGCTTTTGCTATTTCATCGTAATCTATGGAATTCGGAAAAGAAATGGTTTGAATTCTAGATAGAGTATCTGCTACAATGTTGTTTTTGCCACTTATGTGAAGTATGTTGGTTGAGAATTGTGAAATGAAATCTAAATGTCTCATTTGTTTAGGAGATGCTTTATCAGATTTTTGAATGAATGCATAAATGAGCGGTTTGTGGTCTGTGTAAATTGTGAAAGGTCTTCCTTCAAGAAAATGACGAAAATATTTGATTGCTGAATACAGTGCAAGTAATTCGCGATCGTAAGTACTGTAATTACATTGAGTTTTTGAAAATTTCTTGGAGAAGAAGCTTAAGGGTTTCCATGAGGAATTTACCATTTGTTCTACAACTGCTCCCATAGCAAAATCTGATGCATCCACTGTTAAAGAAAGTGGGGCTGATGAACTGGGGTGATTTAATGTAGCAGCGTTTGCTAAGTCGTGTTTACATTCATTGAAAGCATTCACAGTTTCGTCAGTCCACTTGATTGGTGTTTTGTCATTTTTCTTACAGTTTTTGTGTAAGTCATGAAGAACACTTTGATGATGTGCAGCGTGAGGTAAGCATTTACGATAAAAATTGAGCATTCCTAGAAAACGTCTGAGATCTGAAATTGATTTAGGAAGAGGATAGTTTGAAATGGTGGATACCTTTTCGGGAAGAGGAGAAGAACCTTTTTCAGAAACTTGGTATCCGAGAAATTGAACTTTATGTTCGCCAAAAACACATTTGTTTAGGTTTATTGTCAACCCATATTGGTGGAGACGTTCGAAAATTGTTTTGAGATGCTCTTTGTGCTGAGCTTCGTTTGTTGATGCAATTAGGATATCATCTATATAAGAAAAACAAAAATCCAAATCTCCAAGTACTTCATTGATGAAGCGTTGGAATGATTGTGCTGCGTTTTTCAATCCAAATTGCATCCTTGTAAATTCGAACAATCCAAAAGGTGTGATTATGGCTGTTTTTGGAATGGATTCCTCTTCAACTGGGATTTGATGATAAGCTCTGATGAGGTCAATCGTGGAAAAAATTGTTTTTCCTTCGAGAAAATAAGAAAAGTCATGTAAATTGGGGACTGGGTATTTGTCTACCACAGTAATTGAATTGAGTCTGCGATAGTCTCCAACCGGTCGCCAATCGGAAGAGTTTTTCTTGGGAACCATATGTAGAGGGCTGGCCCAAGGACTATTTGAAGGACGACAAATACCTAAGTTAATGAGGTGTTGAATTTCTTGTTTTGCCAATTTAAGCTTTTCTGCTGAAAGGCGTCTAGGTTTGGAAGAAATAGGAAAACCTTCTGTGAAAATAGTGTGAGAGGTGCTATGTTTTAGTGATAAGGGAGTAGATGAGAATTTTGTAATTTCTGGAAATTGAACCAAAATGTCAAAATATTTGCATGAAGAAGGAATTGCATGAACTGATGATGTAGAAAGACAAGAAATTTTACCATTGTTTGTCAGATTAGTTGTGCTGTCGATAATTCGTTTACTGCCCAAATCTAGTATTATGTTAAAATAGTGGAGAAAATCAATTCCAATAATCGCATGATTTGTTTGTGCCACAATAAAATTCCATGTAAACGTTCTTCGGAGACCTAAACTAACTGTAAGAGTCTTGGTCCCGAAGGTGGAAATACATGTGTTGTTGGCCGCAAATAAGGTGTATTGAGATTGATTTTGTTGTATTTGAAAAGATTTGGGTAACAACGAAACATCAGAACCAGTATCTATAAGGAAATGAATACCAGTTAAAGGGTCTTTGATAACTAACCTGTGACTAATTATATTAATGTTTTTTTGTCTATCTTCGTTGGTGTTCGTGGAGATCTTCACTTGGCAGTCCTTTGTACCCGCGCCGTCTGCTGCCCAGGACGACGCGATCGTTAGTTTTCCTTCTTGTAATCACAAGGAGACACACACTTGCGAGCTTTTTCTTGGTAATTTTGATGGTACCAGCACCATGAAGAATTTTGACGATCTCTGCTGGGTGAATTGCGTCGAAATTTAGAAGAACTTAATTTCGAATGGGATCTGATTTGCCTCTCTAATTTATCCAAACGTTTAGTGATGTGTTTGAATTCTTCTGAAGATGTATTTTTGTTGATTTCTGTGGGACTGCTTGTGCATATCTCTGATTTGATTTGGGAAACTTGGGAAAACTCTATATCAGCAATTTTATCTGCTATATTCGCCACTTCTGATAATGGCAAGGAACATGCCGTTAAAATGGTCTGCATATTGTGAGGTAATCTCTGCATCCAAAGGGTTTTCAACATCTCTTCTTGAAGTGAAGAGCCTCCCAAACTGTTCATTTCGGATAGAAGTATGGAAGGTTTTTTGTCTCCAAGTTGAAGTTGCGAAAAAAGTTTCTTATACTTTTTTTCTTGTGATTCTACGAGGGCATCCAATACCTTTTGACGAAGGGTTTGGAACTTGTTGTTCATGGGAGGTTTAATAATTAGATCTCTAACACAAATCAAACTTTCTGTGTCCATAATTCCGATAGTAGTGTGGAATTTCAAGTCGTCTGAAGTCACTCCATTGATAAAAAATTGTGATTCCAATTGAGAAAACCACAATTCTGGATCTGTTCTACTAAATGGTGGAGCTTTAATGAAGATTCTAGCTTCTTGATCCATAGAGGGCTCGATGACGTTAGCTTCTGGCTGGATGGTTCTAGAACGTGGCATGATTGGATGAGATAGCTTGTGTTCTAGAGGGTTGATGCGTTGAGTTCGGAATCGGGGTCACCAATTGTCCTTGTGTGGTTAAAAGATGTTGATGATCGCGAATGTTGTAAGGAACTCTTTTATTTTAATCTTGACAACTACTTAAATAAACTAATTTGACAAAAAGTAACTATTCACAAAATACTCTAAAAAATAATAATAATTGGTGGTTTGCCAGACCTACCTATGACAACAACCAGATTATAATACACCTATAATGAACTAATTATTAATAACGTAAAACAGGTACTAACAATTAGCACCTGAACTAAATTACGTGCACCACACATGCATTGCCTCTTGGCATCTTGTCTCCTCGATTACAAGCCTTTAACTTGTTTCGTCATGTGTGGGAAGGGTCCCTTCGTCATCTGTTTCCCATCAACTGATATCTCGGTCTCTTATGTGGTATGGCATCTTCCGGATCGTAGTCCGTAGCCCTCCTGATCAGCTCGTTTTCGTGTCCTTCCGTTGCTTGGAATGTCTTGATTGCATGGTCCTTAATGACGTCCGTCATTGTTCTGTATTTCAGATCTTGCTTGATTCTTTCGTTGCTAACGTACCAAGGCGCTCCCAATGCCGTTCTCAGTGCAATGTTTTCCACTGCCTGAAGGCTTTTCAGATGCGACTTGGCTGCATAACCCCATGCTGTTGATGCGTACGTTAGTTGCGGTTGTATGACGGATTTGATGAGCGTTATCTTGTTCTTGAGGGGCAGTTTCGACTTCCTATTGATCATGGGATAGAGTATTGCTCTAGTTCGTTTCGCCTTGAGCCTTGTCTTCCTGACATGCTCTTTCCACGTGAGCCTTTCGTCGAAGTCCACGCCCAGGTACGTGACTTTTTTGCTCCACGGAATCCGTTCGTTTTTGATCACTACTTGGTTTTCGATTTTGATGTTCCTTCTCCATTTAAAAACAATGGCTTCTGTCTTTTCGGCATTTATATCTATTTTCCATTTCGAAAACCATTTTTCCAAATTTGTGATTTCCTCCTGGAGGTGTCTAACTAGCAATGTCCCGTTCCAGGATCTAGCCAGTATCGCCGTGTCGTCAGCGTATAGTGCCAGTTGCGTTTGTTCCGTTCTAGGGGGATCTGACACGTATACGTTGTACAGGAACGGGGATAGTACCGCTCCTTGAGGTACTCCCGCTTCTATTGTCCTGTACGTGGAATGGTGTTGATTGTCCAGCTTGGTCCTGAAAGTCCTGTTTCGGAGAAATGATCCTACGAGTTTGACCAGCGAGA
The DNA here is from genome assembly GCF_039881205.1 of Euwallacea similis. Lineage (NCBI taxonomy): Eukaryota > Metazoa > Arthropoda > Insecta > Coleoptera > Curculionidae > Euwallacea > Euwallacea similis. The sequence continues at coordinate 7,339 of NW_027098722.1, forward strand.
TTTTAAATCCCGCGTCCATCATCTTTACCAATAGGCCTTTGTGCCAAACTCTGTCGAATGCTTTAGCTACGTCCAATAGTACCGCTCCTGCGGCCTGACCTCTGTTGAAGCTATCTGCAACGAATTCCGTCATTCTCAGCACCTGAAGTTCTGTGGAATGTTCTTTTCTGAACCCAAATTGTTCATCCGGGATGGTTTTTAATCCCTCTTCGCATTCTCTTAATCTTCTTAGGATCACTCTTTCCACCACTTTTCCCATGTGTGGCAAGAGACTTATAGGTCTGTAATTCTGTGGAAGAAGATGATTTTTCCCCGGTTTGGGCAACAGGATGATATCAGCCTTTTTCCAGTTCTTCGGGAAGTGCCGGAGTCTCAGGACTGCATTGGCTACATTCACCAATGCGGCTACCCCTCGCACCGGCAACTTCTTTAGGATCTGGTTTCCGATCTGATCGCATCCTGGTGATTTCCTTACTTTCAGGTGCCGTATTATCTCTTTTATTTCTCCTGGCGTTGCGTGCCTGATGATTTCCTGATCCTCGGTGTCTTCTAATTGTCCGACACGTCTGTCGACTTCTTCCTCCCAGACTTCTGCGTCTTCGTCGTCCTCAATTTCGTTTTCTCGAAATTGCTTTTCGAGGCTGTCAGCAAAGGCCTCTGCTTTACCCTCGGAAGTGTACACGATTCCCCGTTCCCCACGAATGGGAGGAATCGGTTTTCTCTTTGTTTTGATTGCCTTGAGGGTTTTCCACATGCTCCTGTCCTGAGGGTCGAGGGAATTCAGGTGCTCCTGCCACTGATTTTCCCTGGCTTCCTGTAGTGCCGCTCTGACCCTTCTGTTCAGTTGGTTCAGAGCATTTTTGTCGGCCGGGGCATTTGTCCTAAATGCCTTTTTCTTTGCTTGTCTCCTTTGCCGAATCAGTTCTTTGGTATCGTCCGGGATTTGAGCTATGTAGTTCCTTATCCTTGCTTTCCTTGTGATTTTCGAGCTCGCGTCAAGGGCTGTCTTTATGTCTCTCTCCAAGGTTGAAACGGCTTCCTCGATTTCAACTGCGTTTTCTATTCTGCTTATGACAGATAGATCTCTTTGTAGAGTTGTTCTGAACAGACCCCAATTCGTCCTTCTGAGCTCGACGTTGTCCTCGGTCGGTGGTTCTTTGCCTAGTAAAACTCGGACTGGATCGTGATCTGAGGATCCTTCCCTTAGGACCTCAATTTCTACTTCCATGGCTAGATCCCTGGCTAGCATGATGTCCAAGATGTCGTTTGTCCCTACGGTTGCCAAATGTGTAGGGTCTTCCGTTGCCATTACGTGCACGTCTTCTCTCCTATCTAGGAATGACTTTAGCTGCCTGCCTTTAGAATTCGTGACTCTGCAATACCAATCTGGAGATTTCGCGTTGAAATCACCGATTGCTATGTGTTGTCCTCTTTGCTTCTTGTAGAGCACTTTGTCCAGGTCGTTGTGCAAGAGCCCTAGGTTCGGTGGGTGATAGCACGAGGCAATTCTCAGTTTACCCCTGGCGGTAATGACCTCAACAGCTATAGCTTCCATTGCTTCCGTTTGTATCGGCGGCAGCTGGACGTGCTGGATGTTGTCCTTGACTAGAAGTACCGTTCCACCGTGTGCCACTTCTCCTTGGTTTTCCTTATCCTTCCTGTGTATTAGGTGTCCTGGGATCCTAAAATCATCCGTAGGTCGCAGCCTCGTTTCTTGGATAGCCACGATGTCAGGTTTTAAGCGTTGCAGCAGCTCCTGCAGTTCTGTTTTACGCCTCTTAATACCGTTGATGTTCCACGATATTATCTGCAGTGCCGAAGGTTTTTTTGGGTGTGAACCCATTAACCTTGCATTTTGGGAAGGTTTGCAAAGAATGCACTCATCGCCGAGTACATCATTTGCATCTGTTTTAGAGCCTGCTGAAAATCAACAGGCTCCTCAGTATTGCTCAAGGTTGGTTTGCTACTTTGCTTCGCTGCAGAAGCATAACTAGTTCCGGGTTTGAAGGGCGGCGGAACTGGGGCTACCTTCATGGTTTTCCTCGGTTCTTCTTGTTTTTGAGGTCCTTGGGTCTTTTTGGGCGCCTGTGGGACTTTTTTACATCCCCTGTAGCTGGCGGGATGTGGTCCTCCACAATTGGCACATTTGGCCGGAACATTTTTTGCTTTTGTGCAGTCTTCTGTCATGTGGTTTTCCCCACATTTCACGCACTTTGGTTTTACGGTGCAGAATCTCTGATAGTGCCCAAATTGCTGGCAACGGTGGCATTGGGCCGGTCCTGATTGTTGCCTTTGTGCCTCTACTCTGACGCTCAAATCGCAGCATTTCTGCACCCCGAAGATTTTCGCCTTGTCTTCGGCATTCACTTGGACGAGCATCAGTGGCAATGTCCTCTTGTCCACCCTGCTCCTCATCCTCTGTACGGAGTAGGTCGTGATTCCTTGCTCCGATAGATCTCGCTTAACCTCTTCTTCAGTCACGTTCGATGGAAGAAGTCCGATCACCGCCCGGACTTTCTTGTCCTCGGGCAGACTGAACGTATGAAATTCTTTGTTATCTTCTTTGAGGAGCCTGGCCATTGCCCGATAGTCCTCGGCTGAGCTAGGGGTTATTGCAACCCCCTGCCCTGTCATCTTTGCCTTATTATAGGCAATCTTCTTTGACCGCAGTCTGTTGCAGACAGTGGTCCAATCATCTGCATTTTTCATTATTATTGGAGGGATTTTCTTTTCCCAATGTTTTTGCTGAATTGGTACGCTTGATGGCAGCGGTGAATGAATTTGTCTCGTGGGAATTTCATTTTTCTTATTATCAATTTTCCTTTTTCTCTCTTCTCGTTGTTGCCGTTGGATTTCTTTTAGACTCAACTCACTCATTTCCTCGTCCGAACCCTCATTCTCAATTTCCTCTATTTCAGATTCGGGTTCCTTGTTAATCTTCTTCTTTCTTTTTCGCCTAAGTTCCTCACCATCTACGTTACATTCCATCCTTCCGATCCTTTCCTCTAAACGCTTCAGTGATTCAACAAGCATCAAATTTGCGTTCTTAAGCTCTTCAATTTCTAATGCTTTTCGTTTGTTGTCTTCGTAGAGGCGCTTATTGACCTCAAACATGGTCAAAGGGTTTGTAAGATCCAACGTCTGTGCAACAGACGCATCGGACAATCCATTTTGTCCAAGTTCAGCCATTATCGGCTTAACTTGGCCCTAGGCCTATTCTATTACAACTTCTTGGAAACTGAAATTTTTATTATTAATATCTGAAAAAGAAAAAAATACCTGGGACGGCACTCTGTGTTTAAAAACACAAGAATGCACGGTTGTCAATCCTCTTGGAGTCAAGTTTCGCAGTGGAAACAGGTGTTGACTCGGCCTAGCTTGCGAAAGCGTAGGCCCAGCACACCTGCAGCGTCGAAGCGGCAATCAGTGCGGCGGTCGCGTACAAAGGCGCTCGCCGACTTAATTGCTTTCTTTGACGCCAAATGCCGCCCGTCTGACCTCGATTTGTCGCTTTCTTTGTCGGTATTTCGTTATCGTCACAGAGCTGCACAGACACGTCTGAACACTTCCACGTCCGAAATCGAACTGTCCAAATCTGTCTATTTTGGCTTCAAATTGCACCAAATTGATGAAAACGTGCCAAAATGACTAAAACAGACAGAAACGAGCGAAATCGGTCAGAAGCGATCGTTTCATCAAGGAATTTGCTCAAATCGACCGATTTGGCTTATTTCGGCCAAATCTGTCTATTTTGGCATAAAATTGCACCAAATTGATGAAAACGTGCCAAAATGACTAAAACAGGCAGAAACGAGCGAAATCGGTCAGAAACGATCGTTTCATCTCTGAATTTACTCAAATCGATCGATTTGGCTTATTTCGGCCAAATCTGTCTATTTTGGCATCAAATTGCACCAAATTGATGAAAACGTGCCAAAATGACTAAAACAGGCAGAAACGAGCGAAATCGGTCAGAAACGATCGTTTCATGAAGGAATTTGCTCAAATCGACCGATTTGGCTTATTTCGGCCAAATCTGTCTATTTTGGCTTCAAATGGCACCAAATTGATGAAAACGTGCCAAAATGACTAAAACAGGCAGAAACGAGCGAAATCGGTCAGAAACGATCGTTTCATCAAGGAATTTGCTCAAATCGACCGATTTGGCTTATTTCGGCCAAATCTGTCTATTTTGGCTTCAAATTGCACCAAATTGATGAAAACGTGCCAAAATGACTAAAACAGGCAGAAACGAGCGAAATCGGTCAGAAACGATCGTTTCATCTCTGAATTTACTCAAATCGATCGATTTGGCTTATTTCGGCCAAATCTGTCTATTTTGGCTTCAAATGGCACCAAATTGATGAAAACGTGCCAAAATGACTAAAACAGGCAGAAACGAGCGAAATCGGTCAGAAACGATCGTTTCATCTGTGAATTTGCTCAAATCGACCGATTTGGCTTATTTCGGCCAAATCTGTCTATTTTGGCATCAAATTGCACCAAATTGATGAAAACGTGCCAAAATGACTAAAACAGGCAGAAACGAGCGAAATCGGTCAGAAACGATCGTTTCATCTCTGAATTTACTCAAATCGATCGATTTGGCTTATTTCGGCCAAATCTGTCTATTTTGGCATCAAATTGCACCAAATTGATGAAAACGTGCCAAAATGACTAAAACAGGCAGAAACGAGCGAAATCGGTCAGAAACGATCGTTTCATGAAGGAATTTGCTCAAATCGACCGATTTGGCTTATTTCGGCCAAATCTGTCTATTTTGGCTTCAAATGGCACCAAATTGATGAAAACGTGCCAAAATGACTAAAACAGGCAGAAACGAGCGAAATCGGTCAGAAACGATTTTTCATCTCTGAATTTGCTCAAATCGACCGATTTGGCTTATTTCCTCCAAATCTGTCTATTTTGGCTTCAAATTGCACCAAATTGATGAAAACGTGCCAAAATGACTAAAACAGGCAGAAACGAGCGAAATCGGTCAGAAACGATCGTTTCATCTCTGAATTTACTCAAATCGATCGATTTGGCTTATTTCGGCCAAATCTGTCTATTTTGGCATCAAATTGCACCAAATTGATGAAAACGTGCCAAAATGACTAAAACAGGCAGAAACGAGCGAAATCGGTCAGAAACGATCGTTTCATCTCTGAATTTGCTCAAATCGACCGATTTGGCTTATTTCCTCCAAATCTGTCTATTTTGGCTTCAAATTGCACCAAATTGATGAAAACGTGCCAAAATGACTAAAACAGACAGAAACGAGCGAAATCGGTCAGAAACGATCGTTTCATCAAGGAATTTGCTCAAATCGACCGATTTGGCTTATTTCGGCCAAATCTGTCTATTTTGGCATCAAATTGCACCAAATTGATGAAAACGTGCCAAAATGACAAAAACAGGCAGAAACGAGCGAAATCGGTCAGAAACGATCGTTTCATCTCTGAATTTACTCAAATCGACCGATTTGGCTTATTTCCTCCAAATCTGTCTTTTTTTTTTTTTTTTGAGGACGCGACCCCGGGGATAAAAAATCTTGTCGGTAAGACGGTACTGGTGCCCGTGCTACCAGCCTGTGTGGGGTTTTCACCCACTAAAAAACCCCGTGATTGCAAAGGATTTCGAGCCCGGTGCCCGAAGTCCTTGATCGCGCTTTTTGGGCCGCTCTTTTATTGGCTGAGATCACAGAGTCAAGCGGGATTATCGCTTTTTACTCTGCCATCTCTCTAGGCCTTGTTTTGTGCCTTTCTCGGGTGGTGAGCGAACTCGCCTCCCGGATCTTTGGCTTGAATTACCCCGCCGACATGGGGTTCTTCCGCCCTCTTCTGTCCTTCTGGACGCTTCTTTCTTCGTCGGCTGTCTTCCTTCTCGGATGCTAATTTGCAATGTTAAGTCTTAAGTGCCAGAAAGGCTATCCGACCTTCTACCTTCATCATTGCATGCATTGCCTCTTGGCATCTTGTCTCCTCGATTACAAGCCTTTAACTTGTTTCGTCATGTGTGGGAAGGGTCCCTTCGTCATCTGTTTCCCATCAACTGATATCTCGGTCTCTTATGTGGTATGGCATCTTCCGGATCGTAGTCCGTAGCCCTCCTGATCAGCTCGTTTTCGTGTCCTTCCGTTGCTTGGAATGTCTTGATTGCATGGTCCTTAATGACGTCCGTCATTGTTCTGTATTTCAGATCTTGCTTGATTCTTTCGTTGCTAACGTACCAAGGCGCTCCCAATGCCGTTCTCAGTGCAATGTTTTCCACTGCCTGAAGGGTTTTCAGATGCGACTTGGCTGCATAACCCCATGCTGTTGATGCGTACGTTAGTTGCGGTTGTATGACGGATTTGATGAGCGTGATCTTGTTCTTGAGGGGCAGTTTCGACTTCCTATTGATCATGGGATAGAGTATTGCTCTAGTTCGTTTCGCCTTGAGCCTTGTCTTCCTGACATGCTCTTTCCACGTGAGCCTTTCGTCGAAGTCCACGCCCAGGTACGTGACTTTTTTGCTCCACGGAATCCGTTCGTTTTTGATCACTACTTGGTTTTCGATTTTGATGTTCCTTCTCCATTTAAAAACAATGGCTTCTGTCTTTTCGGCATTTATATCTATTTTCCATTTCGAAAACCATTTTTCCAAATTTGTGATTTCCTCCTGGAGGTGTCTAACTAGCAATGTCCCGTTCCAGGATCTAGCCAGTATCGCCGTGTCGTCAGCGTATAGTGCCAGTTGCGTTTGTTCCGTTCTAGGGGGATCTGACACGTATACGTTGTACAGGAACGGGGATAGTACCGCTCCTTGAGGTACTCCCGCTTCTATTGTCCTGTACGTGGAATGGTGTTGATTGTCCAGCTTGGTCCTGAAAGTCCTGTTTCGGAGAAATGATCCTACGAGTTTGACCAGCGAGATTTTAAATCCCGCGTCCATCATCTTTACCAATAGGCCTTTGTGCCAAACTCTGTCGAATGCTTTAGCTACGTCCAATAGTACCGCTCCTGCGGCCTGACCTCTGTTGAAGCTATCTGCAACGAATTCCGTCATTCTCAGCACCTGAAGTTCTGTGGAATGTTCTTTTCTGAACCCAAATTGTTCATCCGGGATGGTTTTTAATCCCTCTTCGCATTCTCTTAATCTTCTTAGGATCACTCTTTCCACCACTTTTCCCATGTGTGGCAAGAGACTTATAGGTCTGTAATTCTGTGGAAGAAGATGATTTTTCCCCGGTTTGGGCAACAGGATGATATCAGCCTTTTTCCAGTTCTTCGGGAAGTGCCGGAGTCTCAGGACTGCATTGGCTACATTCACCAATGCGGCTACCCCTCGCACCGGCAACTTCTTTAGGATCTGGTTTCCGATCTGATCGCATCCTGGTGATTTCCTTACTTTCAGGTGCCGTATTATCTCTTTTATTTCTCCTGGCGTTGCGTGCCTGATGATTTCCTGATCCTCGGTGTCTTCTAATTGTCCGACACGTCTGTCGACTTCTTCCTCCCAGACTTCTGCGTCTTCGTCGTCCTCAATTTCGTTTTCTCGAAATTGCTTTTCGAGGCTGTCAGCAAAGGCCTCTGCTTTACCCTCGGAAGTGTACACGATTCCCCGTTCCCCACGAATGGGAGGAATCGGTTTTCTCTTTGTTTTGATTGCCTTGAGGGTTTTCCACATGCTCCTGTCCTGAGGGTCGAGGGAATTCAGGTGCTCCTGCCACTGATTTTCCCTGGCTTCCTGTAGTGCCGCTCTGACCCTTCTGTTCAGTTGGTTCAGAGCATTTTTGTCGGCCGGGGCATTTGTCCTAAATGCCTTTTTCTTTGCTTGTCTCCTTTGCCGAATCAGTTCTTTGGTATCGTCCGGGATTTGAGCTATGTAGTTCCTTATCCTTGCTTTCCTTGTGATTTTCGAGCTCGCGTCAAGGGCTGTCTTTATGTCTCTCTCCAAGGTTGAAACGGCTTCCTCGATTTCAACTGCGTTTTCTATTCTGCTTATGACAGATAGATCTCTTTGTAGAGTTGTTCTGAACAGACCCCAATTCGTCCTTCTGAGCTCGACGTTGTCCTCGGTCGGTGGTTCTTTGCCTAGTAAAACTCGGACTGGATCGTGATCTGAGGATCCTTCCCTTAGGACCTCAATTTCTACTTCCATGGCTAGATCCCTGGCTAGCATGATGTCCAAGATGTCGTTTGTCCCTACGGTTGCCAAATGTGTAGGGTCTTCCGTTGCCATTACGTGCACGTCTTCTCTCCTATCTAGGAATGACTTTAGCTGCCTGCCTTTAGAATTCGTGACTCTGCAATACCAATCTGGAGATTTCGCGTTGAAATCACCGATTGCTATGTGTTGTCCTCTTTGCTTCTTGTAGAGCACTTTGTCCAGGTCGTTGTGCAAGAGCCCTAGGTTCGGTGGGTGATAGCACGAGGCAATTCTCAGTTTACCCCTGGCGGTAATGACCTCAACAGCTATAGCTTCCATTGCTTCCGTTTGTATCGGCGGCAGCTGGACGTGCTGGATGTTGTCCTTGACTAGAAGTACCGTTCCACCGTGTGCCACTTCTCCTTGGTTTTCCTTATCCTTCCTGTGTATTAGGTGTCCTGGGATCCTAAAATCATCCGTAGGTCGCAGCCTCGTTTCTTGGATAGCCACGATGTCAGGTTTTAAGCGTTGCAGCAGCTCCTGCAGTTCTGTTTTACGCCTCTTAATACCGTTGATGTTCCACGATATTATCTGCAGTGCCGAAGGTTTTTTTGGGTGTGAACCCATTAACCTTGCATTTTGGGAAGGTTTGCAAAGAATGCACTCATCGCCGAGTACATCATTTGCATCTGTTTTAGAGCCTGCTGAAAATCAACAGGCTCCTCAGTATTGCTCAAGGTTGGTTTGCTACTTTGCTTCGCTGCAGAAGCATAACTAGTTCCGGGTTTGAAGGGCGGCGGAACTGGGGCTACCTTCATGGTTTTCCTCGGTTCTTCTTGTTTTTGAGGTCCTTGGGTCTTTTTGGGCGCCTGTGGGACTTTTTTACATCCCCTGTAGCTGGCGGGATGTGGTCCTCCACAATTGGCACATTTGGCCGGAACATTTTTTGCTTTTGTGCAGTCTTCTGTCATGTGGTTTTCCCCACATTTCACGCACTTTGGTTTTACGGTGCAGAATCTCTGATAGTGCCCAAATTGCTGGCAACGGTGGCATTGGGCCGGTCCTGATTGTTGCCTTTGTGCCTCTACTCTGACGCTCAAATCGCAGCATTTCTGCACCCCGAAGATTTTCGCCTTGTCTTCGGCATTCACTTGGACGAGCATCAGTGGCAATGTCCTCTTGTCCACCCTGCTCCTCATCCTCTGTACGGAGTAGGTCGTGATTCCTTGCTCCGATAGATCTCGCTTAACCTCTTCTTCAGTCACGTTCGATGGAAGAAGTCCGATCACCGCCCGGACTTTCTTGTCCTCGGGCAGACTGAACGTATGAAATTCTTTGTTATCTTCTTTGAGGAGCCTGGCCATTGCCCGATAGTCCTCGGCTGAGCTAGGGGTTATTGCAACCCCCTGCCCTGTCATCTTTGCCTTATTATAGGCAATCTTCTTTGACCGCAGTCTGTTGCAGACAGTGGTCCAATCATCTGCATTTTTCATTATTATTGGAGGGATTTTCTTTTCCCAATGTTTTTGCTGAATTGGTACGCTTGATGGCAGCGGTGAATGAATTTGTCTCGTGGGAATTTCATTTTTCTTATTATCAATTTTCCTTTTTCTCTCTTCTCGTTGTTGCCGTTGGATTTCTTTTAGACTCAACTCACTCATTTCCTCGTCCGAACCCTCATTCTCAATTTCCTCTATTTCAGATTCGGGTTCCTTGTTAATCTTCTTCTTTCTTTTTCGCCTAAGTTCCTCACCATCTACGTTACATTCCATCCTTCCGATCCTTTCCTCTAAACGCTTCAGTGATTCAACAAGCATCAAATTTGCGTTCTTAAGCTCTTCAATTTCTAATGCTTTTCGTTTGTTGTCTTCGTAGAGGCGCTTATTGACCTCAAACATGGTCAAAGGGTTTGTAAGATCCAACGTCTGTGCAACAGACGCATCGGACAATCCATTTTGTCCAAGTTCAGCCATTATCGGCTTAACTTGGCCCTAGGCCTATTCTATTACAACTTCTTGGAAACTGAAATTTTTATTATTAATATCTGAAAAAGAAAAAAATACCTGGGACGGCACTCTGTGTTTAAAAACACAAGAATGCACGGTCGTCAATCCTCTTGGAGTCAAGTTTCGCAGTGGAAACAGGTGTTGACTCGGCCTAGCTTGCGAAAGCGTAGGCCCAGCACACCTGCAGCGTCGAAGCGGCAATCAGTGCGGCGGTCGCTTACAAAGGCGCTCGCCGACTTAATTGCTTTCTTTGACGCCAAATGCCGCCCGTCTGACCTCGATTTGTCGCTTTCTTTGTCGGTATTTCGTTATCGTCACAGAGCTGCACAGACACGTCTGAACACTTCCACGTCCGAAATCGAACTGTTCAGAGATGAAACGATCGTTTCTGACCGATTTCGCTCGTTTCTGCCTGTTTTAGTCATTTTGGCACGTTTTCATCAATTTGGTGCAATTTGAAGCCAAAATAGACAGATTTGGAGGAAATAAGCCAAATCGGTCGATTTGAGCAAATTCCTTCATGAAACGATCGTTTCTGACCGATTTCGCTCGTTTCTGCCTGTTTTAGTCATTTTGGCACGTTTTCATCAATTTGGTGCAATTTGATGCCAAAATAGACAGATTTGGCCGAAATAAGCCAAATCGGTCGATTTGAGCAAATTCAGAGATGAAACGATCGTTTCTGACCGATTTCGCTCGTTTCTCCCTGTTTTAGTCATTTTGGCACGTTTTCATCAATTTGGTGCAATTTGAAGCCAAAATAGACAGATTTGGAGGAAATAAGCCAAATCGGTCGATTTGAGCAAATTCCTTGATGAAACGATCGTTTCTGACCGATTTCGCTCGTTTCTGCCTGTTTTAGTCATTTTGGCACGTTTTCATCAATTTGGTGCAATTTGATGCCAAAATAGACAGATTTGGCCGAAATAAGCCAAATCGGTCGATTTGAGCAAATTCCTTCATGAAACGATCGTTTCTGACCGATTTCGCTCGTTTCTGCCTGTTTTAGTCATTTTGGCACGTTTTCATCAATTTGGTGCAATTTGATGCCAAAATAGACAGATTTGGCCGAAATAAGCCAAATCGGTCGATTTGAGCAAATTCCTTGATGAAACGATCGTTTCTGACCGATTTCGCTCGTTTCTCCCTGTTTTAGTCATTTTGGCACGTTTTCATCAATTTGGTGCCATTTGAAGCCAAAATAGACAGATTTGGCCGAAATAAGCCAAATCGGTCGATTTGAGCAAATTCCTTCATGAAACGATCGTTTCTGACCGATTTCGCTCGTTTCTGCCTGTTTTAGTCATTTTGGCACGTTTTCATCAATTTGGTGCAATTTGAAGCCAAAATAGACAGATTTGGAGGAAATAAGCCAAATCGGTCGATTTGAGCAAATTCAGAGATGAAACGATCGTTTCTGACCGATTTCGCTCGTTTCTGCCTGTTTTAATCATTTTGGCACGTTTTCATCAATTTGGTGCAATTTGAAGCCAAAATAGACAGATTTGGAGGAAATAAGCCAAATCGGTCGATTTGAGCAAATTCAGAGATGAAACGATCGTTTCTGACCGATTTCGCTCGTTTCTGCCTGTTTTAGTCATTTTGGCACGTTTTCATCAATTTGGTGCAATTTGATGCCAAAATAGACAGATTTGGCCGAAATAAGCCAAATCGGTCGATTTGAGCAAATTCCTTCATGAAACGATCGTTTCTGACCGATTTCGCTCGTTTCTGCCTGTCTTAGTCATTTTGGCACGTTTTCATCAATTTGGTGCAATTTGATGCCAAAATAGACAGATTTGGCCGAAATAAGCCAAATCGGTCGATTTGAGCAAATTCCTTCATGAAACGATCGTTTCTGACCGATTTCGCTCGTTTCTGCCTGTTTTAGTCATTTTGGCACGTTTTCATCAATTTGGTGCAATTTGATGCCAAAATAGACAGATTTGGCCGAAATAAGCCAAATCGGTCGATTTGAGCAAATTCCTTGATGAAACGATCGTTTCTGACCGATTTCGCTCGTTTCTCCCTGTTTTAGTCATTTTGGCACGTTTTCATCAATTTGGTGCCATTTGAAGCCAAAATAGACAGATTTGGCCGAAATAAGCCAAATCGGTCGATTTGAGCAAATTCCTTCATGAAACGATCGTTTCTGACCGATTTCGCTCGTTTCTGCCTGTTTTAGTCATTTTGGCACGTTTTCATCAATTTGGTGCAATTTGATGCCAAAATAGACAGATTTGGCCGAAATAAGCCAAATCGGTCGATTTGAGCAAATTCCTTCATGAAACGATCGTTTCTGACCGATTTCGCTCGTTTCTGTCTGTTTTAGTCATTTTGGCACGTTTTCATCAATTTTGTGCAATTTGAAGCCAAAATAGACAGATTTGGAGGAAATAAGCCAAATCGGTCGATTTGAGCAAATTCAGAGATGAAACGATCGTTTCTGACCGATTTCGCTCGTTTCTGCCTGTTTTAGTCATTTTGGCACGTTTTCATCAATTTGGTGCAATTTGATGCCAAAATAGACAGATTTGGCCGAAATAAGCCAAATCGGTCGATTTGAGCAAATTCCTTCATGAAACGATCGTTTCTGACCGATTTCGCTCGTTTCTGCCTGTTTTAGTCATTTTGGCACGTTTTCATCAATTTGGTGCAATTTGATGCCAAAATAGACAGATTTGGCCGAAATAAGCCAATTCGGTCGATTTGAGCAAATTCCTTGATGAAACGATCGTTTCTGACCGATTTCGCTCGTTTCTCCCTGTTTTAGTCATTTTGGCACGTTTTCATCAATTTGGTGCCATTTGAAGCCAAAATAGACAGATTTGGCCGAAATAAGCCAAATCGGTCGATTTGAGCAAATTCCTTCATGAAACGATCGTTTCTGACCGATTTCGCTCGTTTCTGCCTGTTTTAGTCATTTTGGCACGTTTTCATCAATTTGGTGCAATTTGATGCCAAAATAGACAGATTTGGCCGAAATAAGCCAAATCGGTCGATTTGAGCAAATTCCTTCATGAAACGATCGTTTCTGACCGATTTCGCTCGTTTCTGCCTGTTTTAGTCATTTTGGCACGTTTTCATCAATTTGGTGCAATTTGATGCCAAAATAGACAGATTTGGCCGAAATAAGCCAAATCGATCGATTTGAGTAAATTCAGAGATGAAATTTTTTTTTTTTTTTTTTTTTGAGGACGCGACCCCGGGGATAAAAAATCTTGTCGGTAAGACGGTACTGGTGCCCGTGCTACCAGCCTGTGTGGGGTTTTCACCCACTAAAAAACCCCGTGATTGCAAAGGATTTCGAGCCCGGTGCCCGAAGTCCTTGATCGCGCTTTTTGGGCCGCTCTTTTATTGGCTGAGATCACAGAGTCAAGCGGGATTATCGCTTTTTACTCTGCCATCTCTCTAGGCCTTGTTTTGTGCCTTTCTCGGGTGGTGAGCGAACTCGCCTCCCGGATCTTTGGCTTGAATTACCCCGCCGACATGGGGTTCTTCCGCCCTCTTCTGTCCTTCTGGACGCTTCTTTCTTCGTCGGCTGTCTTCCTTCTCGGATGCTAATTTGCAATGTTAAGTCTTAAGTGCCAGAAAGGCTATCCGGCCTTCTACCTTCATCATTGCATGCATTGCCTCTTGGCATCTTGTCTCCTCGATTACAAGCCTTTAACTTGTTTCGTCATGTGTGGGAAGGGTCCCTTCGTCATCTGTTTCCCATCAACTGATATCTCGGTCTCTTATGTGGTATGGCATCTTCCGGATCGTAGTCCGTAGCCCTCCTGATCAGCTCGTTTTCGTGTCCTTCCGTTGCTTGGAATGTCTTGATTGCATGGTCCTTAATGACGTCCGTCATTGTTCTGTATTTCAGATCTTGCTTGATTCTTTCGTTGCTAACGTACCAAGGCGCTCCCAATGCCGTTCTCAGTGCAATGTTTTCCACTGCCTGAAGGGTTTTCAGATGCGACTTGGCTGCATAACCCCATGCTGTTGATGCGTACGTTAGTTGCGGTTGTATGACGGATTTGATGAGCGTGATCTTGTTCTTGAGGGGCAGTTTCGACTTCCTATTGATCATGGGATAGAGTATTGCTCTAGTTCGTTTCGCCTTGAGCCTTGTCTTCCTGACATGCTCTTTCCACGTGAGCCTTTCGTCGAAGTCCACGCCCAGGTACGTGACTTTTTTGCTCCACGGAATCCGTTCGTTTTTGATCACTACTTGGTTTTCGATTTTGATGTTCCTTCTCCATTTAAAAACAATGGCTTCTGTCTTTTCGGCATTTATATCTATTTTCCATTTCGAAAACCATTTTTCCAAATTTGTGATTTCCTCCTGGAGGTGTCTAACTAGCAATGTCCCGTTCCAGGATCTAGCCAGTATCGCCGTGTCGTCAGCGTATAGTGCCAGTTGCGTTTGTTCCGTTCTAGGGGGATCTGACACGTATACGTTGTACAGGAACGGGGATAGTACCGCTCCTTGAGGTACTCCCGCTTCTATTGTCCTGTACGTGGAATGGTGTTGATTGTCCAGCTTGGTCCTGAAAGTCCTGTTTCGGAGAAATGATCCTACGAGTTTGACCAGCGAGATTTTAAATCCCGCGTCCATCATCTTTACCAATAGGCCTTTGTGCCAAACTCTGTCGAATGCTTTAGCTACGTCCAATAGTACCGCTCCTGCGGCCTGACCTCTGTTGAAGCTATCTGCAACGAATTCCGTCATTCTCAGCACCTGAAGTTCTGTGGAATGTTCTTTTCTGAACCCAAATTGTTCATCCGGGATGGTTTTTAATCCCTCTTCGCATTCTCTTAATCTTCTTAGGATCACTCTTTCCACCACTTTTCCCATGTGTGGCAAGAGACTTATAGGTCTGTAATTCTGTGGAAGAAGATGATTTTTCCCCGGTTTGGGCAACAGGATGATATCAGCCTTTTTCCAGTTCTTCGGGAAGTGCCGGAGTCTCAGGACTGCATTGGCTACATTCACCAATGCGGCTACCCCTCGCACCGGCAACTTCTTTAGGATCTGGTTTCCGATCTGATCGCATCCTGGTGATTTCCTTACTTTCAGGTGCCGTATTATCTCTTTTATTTCTCCTGGCGTTGCGTGCCTGATGATTTCCTGATCCTCGGTGTCTTCTAATTGTCCGACACGTCTGTCGACTTCTTCCTCCCAGACTTCTGCGTCTTCGTCGTCCTCAATTTCGTTTTCTCGAAATTGCTTTTCGAGGCTGTCAGCAAAGGCCTCTGCTTTACCCTCGGAAGTGTACACGATTCCCCGTTCCCCACGAATGGGAGGAATCGGTTTTCTCTTTGTTTTGATTGCCTTGAGGGTTTTCCACATGCTCCTGTCCTGAGGGTCGAGGGAATTCAGGTGCTCCTGCCACTGATTTTCCCTGGCTTCCTGTAGTGCCGCTCTGACCCTTCTGTTCAGTTGGTTCAGAGCATTTTTGTCGGCCGGGGCATTTGTCCTAAATGCCTTTTTCTTTGCTTGTCTCCTTTGCCGAATCAGTTCTTTGGTATCGTCCGGGATTTGAGCTATGTAGTTCCTTATCCTTGCTTTCCTTGTGATTTTCGAGCTCGCGTCAAGGGCTGTCTTTATGTCTCTCTCCAAGGTTGAAACGGCTTCCTCGATTTCAACTGCGTTTTCTATTCTGCTTATGACAGATAGATCTCTTTGTAGAGTTGTTCTGAACAGACCCCAATTCGTCCTTCTGAGCTCGACGTTGTCCTCGGTCGGTGGTTCTTTGCCTAGTAAAACTCGGACTGGATCGTGATCTGAGGATCCTTCCCTTAGGACCTCAATTTCTACTTCCATGGCTAGATCCCTGGCTAGCATGATGTCCAAGATGTCGTTTGTCCCTACGGTTGCCAAATGTGTAGGGTCTTCCGTTGCCATTACGTGCACGTCTTCTCTCCTATCTAGGAATGACTTTAGCTGCCTGCCTTTAGAATTCGTGACTCTGCAATACCAATCTGGAGATTTCGCGTTGAAATCACCGATTGCTATGTGTTGTCCTCTTTGCTTCTTGTAGAGCACTTTGTCCAGGTCGTTGTGCAAGAGCCCTAGGTTCGGTGGGTGATAGCACGAGGCAATTCTCAGTTTACCCCTGGCGGTAATGACCTCAACAGCTATAGCTTCCATTGCTTCCGTTTGTATCGGCGGCAGCTGGACGTGCTGGATGTTGTCCTTGACTAGAAGTACCGTTCCACCGTGTGCCACTTCTCCTTGGTTTTCCTTATCCTTCCTGTGTATTAGGTGTCCTGGGATCCTAAAATCATCCGTAGGTCGCAGCCTCGTTTCTTGGATAGCCACGATGTCAGGTTTTAAGCGTTGCAGCAGCTCCTGCAGTTCTGTTTTACGCCTCTTAATACCGTTGATGTTCCACGATATTATCTGCAGTGCCGAAGGTTTTTTTGGGTGTGAACCCATTAACCTTGCATTTTGGGAAGGTTTGCAAAGAATGCACTCATCGCCGAGTACATCATTTGCATCTGTTTTAGAGCCTGCTGAAAATCAACAGGCTCCTCAGTATTGCTCAAGGTTGGTTTGCTACTTTGCTTCGCTGCAGAAGCATAACTAGTTCCGGGTTTGAAGGGCGGCGGAACTGGGGCTACCTTCATGGTTTTCCTCGGTTCTTCTTGTTTTTGAGGTCCTTGGGTCTTTTTGGGCGCCTGTGGGACTTTTTTACATCCCCTGTAGCTGGCGGGATGTGGTCCTCCACAATTGGCACATTTGGCCGGAACATTTTTTGCTTTTGTGCAGTCTTCTGTCATGTGGTTTTCCCCACATTTCACGCACTTTGGTTTTACGGTGCAGAATCTCTGATAGTGCCCAAATTGCTGGCAACGGTGGCATTGGGCCGGTCCTGATTGTTGCCTTTGTGCCTCTACTCTGACGCTCAAATCGCAGCATTTCTGCACCCCGAAGATTTTCGCCTTGTCTTCGGCATTCACTTGGACGAGCATCAGTGGCAATGTCCTCTTGTCCACCCTGCTCCTCATCCTCTGTACGGAGTAGGTCGTGATTCCTTGCTCCGATAGATCTCGCTTAACCTCTTCTTCAGTCACGTTCGATGGAAGAAGTCCGATCACCGCCCGGACTTTCTTGTCCTCGGGCAGACTGAACGTATGAAATTCTTTGTTATCTTCTTTGAGGAGCCTGGCCATTGCCCGATAGTCCTCGGCTGAGCTAGGGGTTATTGCAACCCCCTGCCCTGTCATCTTTGCCTTATTATAGGCAATCTTCTTTGACCGCAGTCTGTTGCAGACAGTGGTCCAATCATCTGCATTTTTCATTATTATTGGAGGGATTTTCTTTTCCCAATGTTTTTGCTGAATTGGTACGCTTGATGGCAGCGGTGAATGAATTTGTCTCGTGGGAATTTCATTTTTCTTATTATCAATTTTCCTTTTTCTCTCTTCTCGTTGTTGCCGTTGGATTTCTTTTAGACTCAACTCACTCATTTCCTCGTCCGAACCCTCATTCTCAATTTCCTCTATTTCAGATTCGGGTTCCTTGTTAATCTTCTTCTTTCTTTTTCGCCTAAGTTCCTCACCATCTACGTTACATTCCATCCTTCCGATCCTTTCCTCTAAACGCTTCAGTGATTCAACAAGCATCAAATTTGCGTTCTTAAGCTCTTCAATTTCTAATGCTTTTCGTTTGTTGTCTTCGTAGAGGCGCTTATTGACCTCAAACATGGTCAAAGGGTTTGTAAGATCCAACGTCTGTGCAACAGACGCATCGGACAATCCATTTTGTCCAAGTTCAGCCATTATCGGCTTAACTTGGCCCTAGGCCTATTCTATTACAACTTCTTGGAAACTGAAATTTTTATTATTAATATCTGAAAAAGAAAAAAATACCTGGGACGGCACTCTGTGTTTAAAAACACAAGAATGCACGGTCGTCAATCCTCTTGGAGTCAAGTTTCGCAGTGGAAACAGGTGTTGACTCGGCCTAGCTTGCGAAAGCGTAGGCCCAGCACACCTGCAGCGTCGAAGCGGCAATCAGTGCGGCGGTCGCTTACAAAGGCGCTCGCCGACTTAATTGCTTTCTTTGACGCCAAATGCCGCCCGTCTGACCTCGATTTGTCGCTTTCTTTGTCGGTATTTCGTTATCGTCACAGAGCTGCACAGACACGTCTGAACACTTCCACGTCCGAAATCGAACTGTTCAGAGATGAAACGATCGTTTCTGACCGATTTCGCTCGTTTCTGCCTGTTTTAGTCATTTTGGCACGTTTTCATCAATTTGGTGCAATTTGAAGCCAAAATAGACAGATTTGGAGGAAATAAGCCAAATCGGTCGATTTGAGCAAATTCCTTCATGAAACGATCGTTTCTGACCGATTTCGCTCGTTTCTGCCTGTTTTAGTCATTTTGGCACGTTTTCATCAATTTGGTGCAATTTGATGCCAAAATAGACAGATTTGGCCGAAATAAGCCAAATCGGTCGATTTGAGCAAATTCAGAGATGAAACGATCGTTTCTGACCGATTTCGCTCGTTTCTCCCTGTTTTAGTCATTTTGGCACGTTTTCATCAATTTGGTGCAATTTGAAGCCAAAATAGACAGATTTGGAGGAAATAAGCCAAATCGGTCGATTTGAGCAAATTCCTTGATGAAACGATCGTTTCTGACCGATTTCGCTCGTTTCTGCCTGTTTTAGTCATTTTGGCACGTTTTCATCAATTTGGTGCAATTTGATGCCAAAATAGACAGATTTGGCCGAAATAAGCCAAATCGGTCGATTTGAGCAAATTCCTTCATGAAACGATCGTTTCTGACCGATTTCGCTCGTTTCTGCCTGTTTTAGTCATTTTGGCACGTTTTCATCAATTTGGTGCAATTTGATGCCAAAATAGACAGATTTGGCCGAAATAAGCCAAATCGGTCGATTTGAGCAAATTCCTTGATGAAACGATCGTTTCTGACCGATTTCGCTCGTTTCTCCCTGTTTTAGTCATTTTGGCACGTTTTCATCAATTTGGTGCCATTTGAAGCCAAAATAGACAGATTTGGCCGAAATAAGCCAAATCGGTCGATTTGAGCAAATTCCTTCATGAAACGATCGTTTCTGACCGATTTCGCTCGTTTCTGCCTGTTTTAGTCATTTTGGCACGTTTTCATCAATTTGGTGCAATTTGATGCCAAAATAGACAGATTTGGAGGAAATAAGCCAAATCGGTCGATTTGAGCAAATTCAGAGATGAAACGATCGTTTCTGACCGATTTCGCTCGTTTCTGCCTGTTTTAGTCATTTTGGCACGTTTTCATCAATTTGGTGCAATTTGATGCCAAAATAGACAGATTTGGCCGAAATAAGCCAAATCGATCGATTTGAGTAAAATCAGAGATGAAACGATCGTTTCTGACCGATTTCGCTCGTTTCTGCCTGTCTTAGTCATTTTGGCACGTTTTCATCAATTTGCTGCAATTTGATGCCAAAATAGACAGATTTGGCCGAAATAAGCCAAATCGGTCGATTTGAGCAAATTCAGAGATGAAACGATCGTTTCTGACCGATTTCGCTCGTTTCTCCCTGTTTTAGTCATTTTGGCACGTTTTCATCAATTTGGTGCAATTTGAAGCCAAAATAGACAGATTTGGAGGAAATAAGCCAAATCGGTCGATTTGAGCAAATTCAGAGATGAAACGATCGTTTCTGGCCGATTTCGCTCGTTTCTGCCTGTTTTAGTCATTTTGGCACGTTTTCACCAATTTGGTGCAATTTGATGCCAAAATAGACAGATTTGGCCGAAATAAGCCAAATCGGTCGATTTGAGCAAATTCACAGATGAAACGATCGTTTCTGACCGATTACGCTCGTTTCTGTCTGTTTTAGTCATTTTGGCACGTTTTCATCAATTTGGTGCAATTTGAAGCCAAAATAGACAGATTTGGAGGAAATAAGCCAAATCGGTCGATTTGAGCAAATTCAGAGATGAAACGATCGTTTCTGACCGATTTCGCTCGTTTCTGCCTGTTTTAGTCATTTTGGCACGTTTTCATCAATTTGGTGCAATTTGATGCCAAAATAGACAGATTTGGCCGAAATAAGCCAAATCGGTCGATTTGAGCAAATTCACAGATGAAACGATCGTTTCTGACCGATTTCGCTCGTTTCTCCCTGTTTTAGTCATTTTGGCACGTTTTCATCAATTTGGTGCCATTTGAAGCCAAAATAGACAGATTTGGCCGAAATAAGCCAAATCGGTCGATTTGAGCAAATTCCTTCATGAAACGATCGTTTCTGACCGATTTCGCTCGTTTCTGCCTGTTTTAGTCATTTTGGCACGTTTTCATCAATTTGGTGCAATTTGATGCCAAAATAGACAGATTTGGCCGAAATAAGCCAAATCGGTCGATTTGAGCAAATTCCTTCATGAAACGATCGTTTCTGACCGATTTCGCTCGTTTCTGTCTGTTTTAGTCATTTTGGCACGTTTTCATCAATTTTGTGCAATTTGAAGCCAAAATAGACAGATTTGGAGGAAATAAGCCAAATCGGTCGATTTGAGCAAATTCAGAGATGAAACGATCGTTTCTGGCCGATTTCGCTCGTTTCTGCCTGTTTTAGTCATTTTGGCACGTTTTCACCAATTTGGTGCAATTTGATGCCAAAATAGACAGATTTGGCCGAAATAAGCCAAATCGGTCGATTTGAGCAAATTCACAGATGAAACGATCGTTTCTGACCGATTACGCTCGTTTCTGCCTGTTTTAGTCATTTTGGCACGTTTTCATCAATTTGGTGCAATTTGATGCCAAAATAGACAGATTTGGCCGAAATAAGCCAAATCGGTCGATTTGAGCAAATTCACAGATGAAACGATCGTTTCTGACCGATTTCGCTCGTTTCTCCCTGTTTTAGTCATTTTGGCACGTTTTCATCAATTTGGTGCCATTTGAAGCCAAAATAGACAGATTTGGCCGAAATAAGCCAAATCGGTCGATTTGAGCAAATTCCTTCATGAAACGATCGTTTCTGACCGATTTCGCTCGTTTCTGCCTGTTTTAGTCATTTTGGCACGTTTTCATCAATTTGGTGCAATTTGATGCCAAAATAGACAGATTTGGCCGAAATAAGCCAAATCGGTCGATTTGAGCAAATTCCTTCATGAAACGATCGTTTCTGACCGATTTCGCTCGTTTCTGCCTGTTTTAGTCATTTTGGCACGTTTTCATCAATTTGGTGCAATTTGATGCCAAAATAGACAGATTTGGCCGAAATAAGCCAAATCGGTCGATTTGAGCAAATTCCTTGATGAAACGATCGCTTCTGACCGATTTCGCTCGTTTCTGTCTGTTTTAGTCATTTTGGCACGTTTTCATCAATTTGGTGCAATTTGAAGCCAAAATAGACAGATTTGGAGGAAATAAGCCAAATCGGTCGATTTGAGCAAATTCAGAGATGAAACGATCGTTTCTGACCGATTTCGCTCGTTTCTGCCTGTTTTAGTCATTTTGGCACGTTTTCATCAATTTGGTGCAATTTGATGCCAAAATAGACAGATTTGGCCGAAATAAGCCAAATCGATCGATTTGAGTAAATTCAGAGATGAAACGATCGTTTCTGACCGATTTCGCTCGTTTCTGCCTGTTTTAGTCATTTTGGCACGTTTTCATCAATTTGCTGCAATTTGATGCCAAAATAGACAGATTTGGCCGAAATAAGCCAAATCGGTCGATTTGAGCAAATTCAGAGATGAAACGATCGTTTCTGACCGATTTCGCTCGTTTCTCCCTGTTTTAGTCATTTTGGCACGTTTTCATCAATTTGGTGCAATTTGAAGCCAAAATAGACAGATTTGGAGGAAATAAGCCAAATCGGTCGATTTGAGCAAATTCCTTGATGAAACGATCGTTTCTGACCGATTTCGCTCGTTTCTGCCTGTTTTAGTCATTTTGGCACGTTTTCATCAATTTGGTGCAATTTGATGCCAAAATAGACAGATTTGGCCGAAATAAGCCAAATCGGTCGATTTGAGCAAATTCACAGATGAAACGATCGTTTCTGATCGATTTCGCTCGTTTCTGCCTGTTTTAGTCATTTTGGCACGTTTTCATCAATTTGGTGCAATTTGATGCCAAAATAGACAGATTTGGCCGAAATAAGCCAAATCGGTCGATTTGAGCAAATTCCTTCATGAAACGATCGTTTCTGACCGATTTCGCTCGTTTCTGCCTGTTTTAGTCATTTTGGCACGTTTTCATCAATTTGGTGCAATTTGATGCCAAAATAGACAGATTTGGCCGAAATAAGCCAAATCGGTCGATTTGAGCATATTCCTTGATGAAACGATCGTTTCTGACCGATTTCGCTCGTTTCTGTCTGTTTTAGTCATTTTGGCACGTTTTCATCAATTTGGTGCAATTTGAAGCCAAAATAGACAGATTTGGAGGAAATAAGCCAAATCGGTCGATTTGAGCAAATTCAGAGATGAAACGATCGTTTCTGACCGATTTCGCTCGTTTCTGCCTGTTTTAGTCATTTTGGCACGTTTTCATCAATTTGGTGCAATTTGATGCCAAAATAGACAGATTTGGCCGAAATAAGCCAAATCGATCGATTTGAGTAAATTCAGAGATGAAACGATCGTTTCTGACCGATTTCGCTCGTTTCTCCCTGTTTTAGTCATTTTGGCACGTTTTCATCAATTTGGTGCAATTTGAAGCCAAAATAGACAGATTTGGAGGAAATAAGCCAAATCGGTCGATTTGAGCAAATTCAGAGATGAAAAATCGTTTCTGACCGATTTCGCTCGTTTCTGCCTGTTTTAGTCATTTCGGCACGTTTTCATCAATTTGGTGCAATTTGAAGCCAAAATAGACAGATTTGGCCGAAATAAGCCAAATCGGTCGATTTGAGCAAATTCAGAGATGAAACGATCGTTTCTGACCGATTTCGCTCGTTTCTGCCTGTTTTAGTCATTTCGGCACGTTTTCATCAATTTGGTGCAATTTGATGCCAAAATAGACAGATTTGGCCGAAATAAGCCAAATCGGTCGATTTGAGTAAATTCAGAGATGAAACGATCGTTTCTGACCGATTTCGCTCGTTTCTGCCTGTTTTTGTCATTTTGGCACGTTTTCATCAATTTGGTGCAATTTGATGCCAAAATAGACAGATTTGGCCGAAATAAGCCAAATCGGTCGATTTGAGCAAATTCCTTGATGAAACGATCGTTTCTGACCGATTTCGCTCGTTTCTGCCTGTTTTAGTCATTTTGGCACGTTTTCATCAATTTGGTGCAATTTGAAGCCAAAATAGACAGATTTGGAGGAAATAAGCCAAATCGGTCGATTTGAGCAAATTCAGAGATGAAACGATCGTTTCTGACCGATTTCGCTCGTTTCTGCCTGTTTTAGTCATTTTGGCACGTTTTCATCAATTTGGTGCAATTTGATGCCAAAATAGACAGATTTGGCCGAAATAAGCCAAATCGGTCGATTTGAGCAAATTCCTTCATGAAACGATCGTTTCTGACCGATTTCGCTCGTTTCTGCCTGTTTTAGTCATTTTGGCACGTTTTCATCAATTTGGTGCCATTTGAAGCCAAAATAGACAGATTTGGCCGAAATAAGCCAAATCGGTCGATTTGAGCAAATTCCTTCATGAAACGATCGTTTCTGACCGATTTCGCTCGTTTCTGCCTGTTTTAGTCATTTTGGCACGTTTTCATCAATTTGGTGCAATTTGATGCCAAAATAGACAGATTTGGCCGAAATAAGCCAAATCGGTCGATTTGAGCAAATTCCTTGATGAAACGATCGTTTCTGACCGATTTCGCTCGTTTCTGCCTGTTTTTGTCATTTTGGCACGTTTTCATCAATTTGGTGCAATTTGATGCCAAAATAGACAGATTTGGCCGAAATAAGCCAAATCGGTCGATTTGAGCAAATTCCTTGATGAAACGATCGTTTCTGACCGATTTCGCTCGTTTCTGCCTGTTTTAGTCATTTTGGCACGTTTTTATCAATTTGGTGCAATTTGGAGCCAAAATAGACAGATTTAGCCGAAATAAGCCAAATCGGTCGATTTGAGCAAATTCAGAGATGAAACGATCGTTTCTGACCGATTTCGCTCGTTTCTGCCTGTTTTAGTCATTTTGGCACGTTTTCATCAATTTGGTGCAATTTGATGCCAAAATAGACAGATTTGGCCGAAATAAGCCAAATCGGTCGATTTGAGCAAATTCCTTCATGAAACGATCGTTTCTGACCGATTTCGCTCGTTTCTGCCTGTTTTTGTCATTTTGGCACGTTTTCATCAATTTGGTGCAATTTGATGCCAAAATAGACAGATTTGGCCGAAATAAGCCAAATCGGTCGATTTGAGCAAATTCCTTGATGAAACGATCGTTTCTGACCGATTTCGCTCGTTTCTGCCTGTTTTAGTCATTTTGGCACGTTTTCATCAATTTGGTGCAATTTGAAGCCAAAATAGACAGATTTGGAGGAAATAAGCCAAATCGGTCGATTTGAGCAAATTCCTTCATGAAACGATCGTTTCTGACCGATTTCGCTCGTTTCTGCCTGTTTTAGTCATTTTGGCACGTTTTCATCAATTTGGTGCAATTTGATGCCAAAATAGACAGATTTGGCCGAAATAAGCCAAATCGGTCGATTTGTGCAAATTCACAGATGAAACGATCGTTTCTGACCGATTTCGCTCGTTTCTCCCTGTTTTAGTCATTTTGGCACGTTTTCATCAATTTGGTGCCATTTGAAGCCAAAATAGACAGATTTGGCCGAAATAAGCCAAATCGGTCGATTTGAGCAAATTCCTTCATGAAACGATCGTTTCTGACCGATTTCGCTCGTTTCTGCCTGTTTTAGTCATTTTGGCACGTTTTCATCAATTTGGTGCAATTTGATGCCAAAATAGACAGATTTGGCCGAAATAAGCCAAATCGGTCGATTTGAGCAAATTCCTTCATGAAACGATCGTTTCTGACCGATTTCGCTACTTATATTTCCACAACGACGGGAGACGTTTTTAAAAAATATTTATTTCACAAATTTTACAAAAATATCTTAAAGTAAATACTACGTACTGTCTTCGACCACAATAATGCCCGCGTACATCCTCGCTATTCTATTTATAATAAAATAATTCAGTGTCAGCATTTATTCCCTGTGTCGTGGAATCCCACATGGTAACTCCTCCCCCCTAAGATGCAACTTCTATGCCTGGCAGGGAAGTTGGATAGCCTCCCTCAATTCCTCCATAGTCTGGGTTGGTCTTCTGTCTTTCTTTCGCTTCAGCCATCTGCATGTAATTATAAAGCAGCTACTTGCTATGAGCACATATATCAAAATTGTCCATAGGCTCGGGTAGGTGGCTATGTTCCCGAACGTTAAGGGTTGTTGGTGGTTCGTCTGCAGTATTTTTTCCTTTAGTCTATAAAGGTCGTCCAGTTTTATGCTGGGTAGGTGCAGGCTCAGGTTTAGAACAGGTAGGGTGATGTCTTCCTCAGCTAAATCTGGGAAGAGCACAGGTTCCGATGTTGGTTTTATTATCTTCATTTCATTCATGGCTGTTTGGGATTTCACTACTATACGGCATTCTGGTGGGATGTGACATATGAATGACCCAATAAGGTTCCTTTTTTCATTCTGCATTTCAGGGCAGGACAGCTGGATGGCCTCTTTCCTTGGAAGTACCATGATCCATTGGTCTGTGTAGTCCAATTGGTTTATCACGGGCTCCACGATCTTGACCTCAACTTGACGGCAGGTCGATGTGTCCTTTTCTTGATGTATTAGCTTGACTTCACAGGGGGCATCTTCTTCAATAGCTTGTAAATCATTCTTTGGGCATAAGTATAGGTCTACTGTGATTTTCTGACAACCTTCCTCGTTGTACATGTAGTGCAATTGATTTATTGCAAGGAATTTACTCTGTGGTACTATAACTTTCAACAGACTTCGTTTTTGGATGGGAATCGAATACAAATGGAAATAATCAAAGGATTGGGCGTGAACTATGGGCGTATGTAGGATATGCGTGATTTTATTGCTTAATATAAAGCATTCTAACTTTATGATTTTCTCGAATAAGGGTATATTATTTTTAGTTACCGGTAGAGGTAATTGACCTTCCCCAAGCTGTTCCTGAAGGGCTTTCAATTCTGTATATAATTCGCCATTAGTAATAATACTTGGATGCATAATCCCTAATCTAGAAAATACTAGTGAGTTTTCGATATCTTGGAGAATAGAGTCGATTATCTCATATAGGTTTATAAATTCGTCGCATAATTCCTTGAACATCGCAAAATTCCTGCCATGCGCTACTTCTTCTAGATATGGCTGTATTTGGTTAATTTTCTCTTCGATCAACCTATCGTTTCTGTATAATTGTTGAACTGTGTTATTGAATCTTTCTACTACCGAGTTGGATAGAGAACCTTGATTTATTATTTCCGTCTGCAATGTCTGTTGGTTCGTCTCTAGTTGTTTAATAAGGTTATCGTACTTTTCTCCGTCTGATGCGTCCAAGTTTCCCGATATTGCCTTAAATATTGACCCTAATGCGTTTACTAGTCCGCGCTTCTTTCTTGGTGTGTGAGGAATGATTTCGCTCAACTTTCTTTCAACTCTCTCTTGGATAAATCTTAGCATTTCTAAGGAATTTCTGATTCTAACAGAGTATTTTTCATACTGTGTAGTCACATTTAAGTATGTTGAGATGTTTGTCGTTCGTTCGCGCAATGTTTTTGTTTGCTTTATTATAGGGTCTAGATCGTAATAGTGAATCAAGATGTAAGTGTGGTGTATAACCTTGGTTTTCCCTATTTTAATAGGCATGATACCTGGGTTGTCTGTTAATTCGCGGATTTTGATGACTTCTGGCGCTCCCAGCACATATGTACAGATACTGAAAGATAATTACAAAACTATATATATATATATGTTAAACTATCATTCTAATATTTAATCATTTATACCACTTAATCTATTCGTCCCTATGAAAACTGTATCTATTCCTAAAAGGGCGTTTGAGATTGTCCATGTGAACCTTTCCCTGGTTTGGTGTCGAAACCGTTTTTCGGGTTGGATTTACGGTTTCAATTTTTGTTGGACTCTGAAAGGTATCGCCTAATTTAGTTCTCGAATGTCTCGCTACGTATGCTTGTGTGTCAGGTGTAAAGATAGTAGGTTCATCCCTATTCTCGTTTAATTTTTCTGTTCTTTTCTCTTTTTCTTCCATTAGGGATTGATTCAACTTTGAATATAAGGCCTTAGTTCGGTCCTTGTGCTCAGCCACGTAATTTGTCATTAATACTTGATCCAGGCTTATATTAAAAGGATCTTCTTTGCTAATGTGTCCACTAATGACGTCAATAGGTTTAAAATTTGTCGTAGAATGTATTGTGTGGTTGTACGCTAATATTGCGTACTTTACTTTCCTTGCTATCGGTGTCTCTCGCTGGCCTTGGTTGTCCAAAAGTCTTACGTGCTCCGTTAAAGTTGAATGCAACCGTTCCACCATTCCATTGGATTGGGGATGGTCAGGTGAACAAAAATGAATATTAATTTTGTGAAGTTGCAATAGTTCCGTTATAACTGTGTTTTTGAATTCCGTCCCGTTATCTACAATTACTTGTGTTGGGATGCCATGATGGGAAAAGAACAGAACTAGGTTGTCCGCTATCTCTGAAGCCGCTAGAGAGTTTAGTTGGTACGCCTGTGCATACTTAGAAAAACTGTCGATTATTGTTAAAAATTTGGTTTTGTCTAAAGTATACGTATCTAAATGTATGATTTCAAATGGTTTGGCCGCTGTTGGGGTGATATTCATTTTCATTTTGATAGGGTTCCGGGCATACTTGCTTCGTTGGCATACCTCGCATTGATTGATGTACGTTTGTATGGAATTCTTGATGTTTGGCCAGTAATATTTTCCTTTGATTCTTTGCTCCGTTTCTTCAATACCTCGATGGTTTGTTTTTCCCTCGTGGTAAGCTTGAATTAATTCTGGTATCTCGCTCTCTTCCGTTACGTCAATTAATTTGATCGTACATCTTTTAAATTTCAACGATGGCCACTTAAAATTCTTTCTAATAACTTCGCTGAATTGCGGGTACATATCAGGATTTTCAAAGTATAAAGAGTATAATTTTTGGGGGTCAACGTATTCCGTGATAAACTTCATCAGGTCATACTCGAAATTGTTCTCAGATAGTTGTAAGATAAATCTTCTTTTCTTTCCAAATAATATCACCTTCTTTGTTTTTGCCGGCGAGTGGAATACTTGAGATATTATGATTTGATTCGCTCCGTAATTTATTGCCGTTTCCTGAATCGGTATGCCGACCACAGGATGTTGTTCATCGTTGGAATGTGCAGTATTCTCATCATCAGCATTTCCCACGTCTATTGGTTCAACCGCCTGAGCTTCCTGTCGGTCGAGGTCAGGTTGGGCTATCATTGAAATCCGATCCAGATTATCCTGTTGCAGGTGGCCTGTGTTTTCGTCGGAATGTCGGTTTCGCAGCGTCTTATTAAATTCTTCCATGTATTCCACTAAGCTTGAAAAATTATCTGTTTCCTTTGTATGCAGCTCGATTCGGCTTAATGCATCGGCGTTTGTATTTAACTTTCCCTTTTTGTAGATAATTTCATAATCGTACTCCTCTAACTTAATTCGCCATCTGAGGAGTTTTGAGGATGGATCCTTTAGATTGAACAACCATTGGAGCGGTTTATGGTCTGTGATGATTCGGAATTTCCTGCCGAATAAATACGGCCTAAAATATTTTGTGGCCCATACTAGGCATAGGCACTCTTTCTCGATGGTAGAATATCTTTGTTCCGAATCATTCAGGGTTCTTGACGCATATGCCACTGGAAGGTCCTGACCTATTGGCCCTTGCGATAGGACGGCACCGAGGGCTACGTTGCTCGCATCGCAGGTCAAATTAAATGGTTTATTCATGTCCGGGTATTGAAGAATGGGTTCATTCGTCAATAAATCCTTACACGTCTCGAAGCAATCAATAAATTCCTTATTGTGTTCGATTTTCGTTCCCTTTTTAAGGCATTTAGTTAAAGGTTTGGTTAACTTCGCAAAATTGTTTATAAACCTTCTGTAGTACCCCAAAAGTCCTAAGAATCCCTTTATTTGTTTGGTGGTGGTCGGTATGGGGTATAATTTTATTGCGTTAACTTTGTCAGGGTTCGGTTTTA
>NW_027098723.1:0-35946 GCF_039881205.1 Euwallacea similis
TAGGCAGAAACGAGCGAAATCGGTCAGAAACGATCGTTTCATCCAGGAATTTGCTCAAATCGACCGATTTGGCTTATTTCGGCCAAATCTGTCTATTTTGGATTCAAATTGCACCATATTGATGAAAACGTGCCAAAATGACTAAAACAGGCAGAAACGAGCGAAATCGGTCAGAAACGATCGTTTCATCCAGGAATTTGCTCAAATCGACCGATTTGGCTTATTTCGGCCAAATCTGTCTATTTTGGATGGAAACAGAACCAAATGGATGAAAACGTGCCAAAATGACTAAAACAGGCAGAAACGAGCGAAATCGGTCAGAAACGATCGTTTCATCCAGGAATTTGCTCAAATCGACCGATTTGGCTTATTTCGGCCATATCTGTCTATTTTGGCTTGAAATTGCACCAAATTGATGAAAACGTGCCAAAATGACTAAAACAGGCAGAAACGAGCGAAATCGGTCAGAAACGATCGTTTCATCCAGGAATTTGCTCAAATCGACCGATTTGGCTTATTTCGGCCAAATCTGTCTATTTTGGATTCAAATTGCACCATATTGATGAAAACGTGCCAAAATGACTAAAACAGGCAGAAACGAGCGAAATCGGTCAGAAACGATCGTTTCATCAAGGAATTTGCTGAAATCGACCGATTTGGGTTATTTCGGCCAAATCTGTCTATTTTGGATTCAAATTGCACCATATTGATGAAAACGTGCCAAAATGACTAAAACAGGCAGAAACGAGCGAAATCGGTCAGAAACGATCGTTTCATCCAGGAATTTGCTCAAATCGACCGATTTGGCTTATTTCGGCCAAATCTGTCTATTTTGGATGGAAACAGAACCAAATGGATGAAAACGTGCCAAAATGACTAAAACAGGCAGAAACGAGCGAAATCGGTCAGAAACGATCGTTTCATCTCTGAATTTGCTCAAATCGACCGATTTGGCTTATTTCGGCCAAATCTGTCTATTTTGGATTCAAATTGCACCAAATTGATGAAAACGTGCCAAAATGACTAAAACAGGCAGAAACGAGCGAAATCGGTCAGAAACGATCGTTTCATCTCTGAATTTGCTCAAATCGACCGATTTGGCTTATTTCGGCCATATCTGTCTATTTTGGCTTGAAATTGCACCAAATTGATGAAAACGTGCCAAAATGACTAAAACAGGCAGAAACGAGCGAAATCGGTCAGAAACGATCGTTTCACAAAGGAATTTGCTCAAATCGACCGATTTGGCTTATTTCGGCCAAATCTGTCTATTTTGGCTTGAAATTGCACCAAATTGATGAAAACGTGCCAAAATGACTAAAACAGGCAGAAACGAGCGAAATCGGTCAGAAACGATCGTTTCATCCAGGAATTTGCTCAATTCGACCGATTTGGCTTATTTCGGCCATATCTGTCTATTTTGGCTTGAAATTGCACCAAATTGATGAAAACGTGCCAAAATGACTAAAACAGGCAGAAACGAGCGAAATCGGTCAGAAACGATCGTTTCATCCAGGAATTTGCTCAAATCGACCGATTTGGCTTATTTCGGCCATATCTGTCTATTTTGGATTCAAATTGCACCATATTGATGAAAACGTGCCAAAATGACTAAAACAGGAAGAAACGAGCGAAATCGGTCAGAAACGATCGTTTCATCCAGGAATTTGCTCAAATCGACCGATTTGGCTTATTTCGGCCAAATCTGTCTATTTTGGATGGAAACAGAACCAAATGGATGAAAACGTGCCAAAATGACTAAAACAGGCAGAAACGAGCGAAATCGGTCAGAAACGATCGTTTCATCTCTGAATTTGCTCAAATCGACCGATTTGGCTTATTTCGGCCAAATCTGTCTATTTTGGATGGAAACAGAACCAAATGGATGAAAACGTGCCAAAATGACTAAAACAGGCAGAAACGAGCGAAATCGGTCAGAAACGATCGTTTCATCCAGGAATTTGCTCAAATCGACCGATTTGGCTTATTTCGGCCAAATCTGTCTATTTTGGATGGAAACAGAACCAAATGGATGAAAACGTGCCAAAATGACTAAAACAGGCAGAAACGAGCGAAATCGGTCAGAAACGATCGTTTCATCTCTGAATTTGCTCAAATCGACCGATTTGGCTTATTTCGGCAAAATCTGTCTATTTTGGATTCAAATTGCACCAAATTGATGAAAACGTGCCAAAATGACTAAAACAGGCAGAAACGAGCGAAATCGGTCAGAAACGATCGTTTCACCAAGGAATTTGCTCAAATCGGCCGATTTGGCTTATTTCGGCCATATCTGTCTATTTTGGCTTGAAATTGCACCAAATTGATGAAAACGTGCCAAAATGACTAAAACAGGCAGAAACGAGCGAAATCGGTCAGAAACGATCGTTTCATCTCTGAATTTGCTCAAATCGACCGATTTGGCTTATTTCGGCCAAATCTGTCTATTTTGGATTCAAATTGCACCAAATTGATGAAAACGTGCCAAAATGACTAAAACAGGCAGAAACGAGCGAAATCGGTCAGAAACGATCGTTTCATCCAGGAATTTGCTCAAATCGACCGATTTGGCTTATTTCGGCCATATCTGTCTATTTTGGCTTGAAATTGCACCAAATTGATGAAAACGTGCCAAAATGACTAAAACAGGCAGAAACGAGCGAAATCGGTCAGAAACGATCGTTTCATCCAGGAATTTGCTCAAATCGACCGATTTGGCTTATTTCGGCCAAATCTGTCTATTTTGGATTCAAATTGCACCATATTGATGAAAACGTGCCAAAATGACTAAAACAGGCAGAAACGAGCGAAATCGGTCAGAAACGATCGTTTCATCCAGGAATTTGCTCAAATCGACCGATTTGGCTTATTTCGGCCAAATCTGTCTATTTTGGATGGAAACAGAACCAAATGGATGAAAACGTGCCAAAATGACTAAAACAGGCAGAAACGAGCGAAATCGGTCAGAAACGATCGTTTCATCTCTGAATTTGCTCAAATCGACCGATTTGGCTTATTTCGGCCAAATCTGTCTATTTTGGATTCAAATTGCACCAAATTGATGAAAACGTGCCAAAATGACTAAAACAGGCAGAAACGAGCGAAATCGGTCAGAAACCATCGTTTCATCCAGGAATTTGCTCAAATCGACCGATTTGGCTTATTTCGGCCAAATCTGTCTATTTTGGATTCAAATTGCACCAAATTGATGAAAACGTGCCAAAATGACTAAAACAGGCAGAAACGAGCGAAATCGGTCAGAAACCATCGTTTCATCCAGGAATTTGCTCAAATCGACCGATTTGGCTTATTTCGGCCAAATCTGTCTATTTTGGATTCAAATTGCACCAAATTGATGAAAACGTGCCAAAATGACTAAAACAGGCAGAAACGAGCGAAATCGGTCAGAAACGATCGTTTCACCAAGGAATTTGCTCAAATCGGCCGATTTGGCTTATTTCGGCCATATCTGTCTATTTTGGCTTGAAATTGCACCAAATTGATGAAAACGTGCCAAAATGACTAAAACAGGCAGAAACGAGCGAAATCGGTCAGAAACGATCGTTTCATCCAGGAATTTGCTCAAATCGACCGATTTGGCTTATTTCGGCCAAATCTGTCTATTTTGGATGGAAACAGAACCAAATGGATGAAAACGTGCCAAAATGACTAAAACAGGCAGAAACGAGCGAAATCGGTCAGAAACGATCGTTTCATCTCTGAATTTGCTCAAATCGACCGATTTGGCTTATTTCGGCCAAATCTGTCTATTTTGGATTCAAATTGCACCAAATTGATGAAAACGTGCCAAAATGACTAAAACAGGCAGAAACGAGCGAAATCGGTCAGAAACGATCGTTTCACCAAGGAATTTGCTCAAATCGGCCGATTTGGCTTATTTCGGCCATATCTGTCTATTTTGGCTTGAAATTGCACCAAATTGATGAAAACGTGCCAAAATGACTAAAACAGGCAGAAACGAGCGAAATCGGTCAGAAACGATCGTTTCATCTCTGAATTTGCTCAAATCGACCGATTTGGCTTATTTCGGCCAAATCTGTCTATTTTGGATTCAAATTGCACCAAATTGATGAAAACGTGCCAAAATGACTAAAACAGGCAGAAACGAGCGAAATCGGTCAGAAACGATCGTTTCATCCAGGAATTTGCTCAAATCGACCGATTTGGCTTATTTCGGCCATATCTGTCTATTTTGGCTTGAAATTGCACCAAATTGATGAAAACGTGCCAAAATGACTAAAACAGGCAGAAACGAGCGAAATCGGTCAGAAACGATCGTTTCATCCAGGAATTTGCTCAAATCGACCGATTTGGCTTATTTCGGCCAAATCTGTCTATTTTGGATTCAAATTGCACCATATTGATGAAAACGTGCCAAAATGACTAAAACAGGCAGAAACGAGCGAAATCGGTCAGAAACGATCGTTTCATCCAGGAATTTGCTCAAATCGACCGATTTGGCTTATTTCGGCCAAATCTGTCTATTTTGGATGGAAACAGAACCAAATGGATGAAAACGTGCCAAAATGACTAAAACAGGCAGAAACGAGCGAAATCGGTCAGAAACGATCGTTTCATCTCTGAATTTGCTCAAATCGACCGATTTGGCTTATTTCGGCCAAATCTGTCTATTTTGGATTCAAATTGCACCAAATTGATGAAAACGTGCCAAAATGACTAAAACAGGCAGAAACGAGCGAAATCGGTCAGAAACCATCGTTTCATCCAGGAATTTGCTCAAATCGACCGATTTGGCTTATTTCGGCCAAATCTGTCTATTTTGGATTCAAATTGCACCAAATTGATGAAAACGTGCCAAAATGACTAAAACAGGCAGAAACGAGCGAAATCGGTCAGAAACGATCGTTTCATCCAGGAATTTGCTCAAATCGACCGATTTGGCTTATTTCGGCCAAATCTGTCTATTTTGGATTCAAATTGCACCAAATTGATGAAAACGTGCCAAAATGACTAAAACAGGCAGAAACGAGCGAAATCGGTCAGAAACGATCGTTTCATCTCTGAATTTGCTCAAATCGACCGATTTGGCTTATTTCGGCCAAATCTGTCTATTTTGGATTCAAATTGCACCAAATTGATGAAAACGTGCCAAAATGACTAAAACAGGCAGAAACGAGCGAAATCGGTCAGAAACGATCGTTTCATTCAGGAATTTGCTCAAATCGACCGATTTGGCTTATTTCGGCCAAATCTGTCTATTTTGGATTCAAATTGCACCAAATTGATGAAAACGTGCCAAAATGACTAAAACAGGCAGAAACGAGCGAAATCGGTCAGAAACGATCGTTTCATCTCTGAATTTGCTCAAAGCGACCGATTTGGCTTATTTCGGCCAAATCTGTCTATTTTGGATTCAAATTGCACCATATTGATGAAAACGTGCCAAAATGACTAAAACAGGCAGAAACGAGCGAAATCGGTCAGAAACGATCGTTTCATCCAGGAATTTGCTCAAATCGACCGATTTGGCTTATTTCGGCCATATCTGTCTATTTTGGCTTGAAATTGCACCAAATTGATGAAAACGTGCCAAAATGACTAAAACAGGCAGAAACGAGCGAAATCGGTCAGAAACGATCGTTTCATCCAGGAATTTGCTCAAATCGACCGATTTGGGTTATTTCGGCCAAATCTGTCTATTTTGGATTCAAATTGCACCATATTGATGAAAACGTGCCAAAATGACTAAAACAGGCAGAAACGAGCGAAATCGGTCAGAAACGATCGTTTCATCCAGGAATTTGCTCAAATCGACCGATTTGGCTTATTTCGGCCAAATCTGTCTATTTTGGATGGAAACAGAACCAAATGGATGAAAACGTGCCAAAATGACTAAAACAGGCAGAAACGAGCGAAATCGGTCAGAAACGATCGTTTCATCTCTGAATTTGCTCAAATCGACCGATTTGGCTTATTTCGGCCAAATCTGTCTATTTTGGATGGAAACAGAACCAAATGGATGAAAACGTGCCAAAATGACTAAAACAGGCAGAAACGAGCGAAATCGGTCAGAAACGATCGTTTCATCTCTGAATTTGCTCAAATCGACCGATTTGGCTTATTTCGGCCAAATCTGTCTATTTTGGATTCAAATTGCACCAAATTGATGAAAACGTGCCAAAATGACTAAAACAGGCAGAAACGAGCGAAATCGGTCAGAAACGATCGTTTCATCCAGGAATTTGCTCAAATCGACCGATTTGGATTATTTCGGCCATATCTGTCTATTTTGGCTTGAAATTGCACCAAATTGATGAAAACGTGCCAAAATGACTAAAACAGGCAGAAACGAGCGAAATCGGTCAGAAACGATCGTTTCATCTCTGAATTTGCTCAAATCGACCGATTTGGCTTATTTCGGCCAAAACTGTCTATTTTGGATTCAAATTGCACCAAATTGATGAAAACGTGCCAAAATGACTAAAACAGGCAGAAACGAGCGAAATCGGTCAGAAACGATCGTTTCATCTCTGAATTTGCTCAAAGCGACCGATTTGGCTTATTTCGGCCAAATCTGTCTATTTTGGATTCAAATTGCACCATATTGATGAAAACGTGCCAAAATGACTAAAACAGGCAGAAACGAGCGAAATCGGTCAGAAACGATCGTTTCATCCAGGAATTTGCTCAAATCGACCGATTTGGCTTATTTCGGCCATATCTGTCTATTTTGGCTTGAAATTGCACCAAATTGATGAAAACGTGCCAAAATGACTAAAACAGGCAGAAACGAGCGAAATCGGTCAGAAACGATCGTTTCATCCAGGAATTTGCTCAAATCGACCGATTTGGCTTATTTCGGCCAAATCTGTCTATTTTGGATTCAAATTGCACCATATTGATGAAAACGTGCCAAAATGACTAAAACAGGCAGAAACGAGCGAAATCGGTCAGAAACGATCGTTTCATCAAGGAATTTGCTGAAATCGACCGATTTGGGTTATTTCGGCCAAATCTGTCTATTTTGGATTCAAATTGCACCATATTGATGAAAACGTGCCAAAATGACTAAAACAGGCAGAAACGAGCGAAATCGGTCAGAAACGATCGTTTCATCCAGGAATTTGCTCAAATCGACCGATTTGGCTTATTTCGGCCAAATCTGTCTATTTTGGATGGAAACAGAACCAAATGGATGAAAACGTGCCAAAATGACTAAAACAGGCAGAAACGAGCGAAATCGGTCAGAAACGATCGTTTCATCTCTGAATTTGCTCAAATCGACCGATTTGGCTTATTTCGGCCAAATCTGTCTATTTTGGATTCAAATTGCACCAAATTGATGAAAACGTGCCAAAATGACTAAAACAGGCAGAAACGAGCGAAATCGGTCAGAAACGATCGTTTCATCTCTGAATTTGCTCAAATCGACCGATTTGGCTTATTTCGGCCAAATCTGTCTATTTTGGATTCAAATTGCACCAAATTGATGAAAACGTGCCAAAATGACTAAAACAGGCAGAAACGAGCGAAATCGGTCAGAAACGATCGTTTCATCTCTGAATTTGCTCAAATCGACCGATTTGGCTTATTTCGGCCAAATCTGTCTATTTTGGCTTGAAATTGCACCAAATTGATGAAAACGTGCCAAAATGACTAAAACAGGCAGAAACGAGCGAAATCGGTCAGAAACGATCGTTTCATCTCTGAATTTGCTCAAATCGACCGATTTGGCTTATTTCGGCCAAATCTGTCTATTTTGGCTTGAAATTGCACCAAATTGATGAAAACGTGCCAAAATGACTAAAACAGGCAGAAACGAGCGAAATCGGTCAGAAACGATCGTTTCATCCAGGAATTTGCTCAATTCGACCGATTTGGCTTATTTCGGCCATATCTGTCTATTTTGGCTTGAAATTGCACCAAATTGATGAAAACGTGCCAAAATGACTAAAACAGGCAGAAACGAGCGAAATCGGTCAGAAACGATCGTTTCATCCAGGAATTTGCTCAAATCGACCGATTTGGCTTATTTCGGCCATATCTGTCTATTTTGGATTCAAATTGCACCATATTGATGAAAACGTGCCAAAATGACTAAAACAGGAAGAAACGAGCGAAATCGGTCAGAAACGATCGTTTCATCCAGGAATTTGCTCAAATCGACCGATTTGGCTTATTTCGGCCAAATCTGTCTATTTTGGATGGAAACAGAACCAAATGGATGAAAACGTGCCAAAATGACTAAAACAGGCAGAAACGAGCGAAATCGGTCAGAAACGATCGTTTCATCTCTGAATTTGCTCAAATCGACCGATTTGGCTTATTTCGGCCAAATCTGTCTATTTTGGATGGAAACAGAACCAAATGGATGAAAACGTGCCAAAATGACTAAAACAGGCAGAAACGAGCGAAATCGGTCAGAAACGATCGTTTCATCTCTGAATTTGCTCAAATCGACCGATTTGGCTTATTTCGGCCAAATCTGTCTATTTTGAATTCAAATTGCACCAAATTGATGAAAACGTGCCAAAATGACTAAAACAGGCAGAAACGAGCGAAATCGGTCAGAAACCATCGTTTCATCCAGGAATTTGCTCAAATCGACCGATTTGGCTTATTTCGGCCAAATCTGTCTATTTTGGATTCAAATTGCACCAAATTGATGAAAACGTGCCAAAATGACTAAAACAGGCAGAAACGAGCGAAATCGGTCAGAAACGATCGTTTCATCCAGGAATTTGCTCAAATCGACCGATTTGGCTTATTTCGGCCAAATCTGTCTATTTTGGATTCAAATTGCACCATATTGATGAAAACGTGCCAAAATGACTAAAACAGGCAGAAACGAGAGTTATGTTTTGATCCGTTTTAAGACTCAAAAAAAAACACTTTACTTTGAAATTAATTTATTTCAAACAGGACCGATAGTAAACACAACGTTCGCGATACAAGCAAAGACTCACTAAAAAGGCTACTGCGCTTAATGCTACTTCTTATTTATACTAATCGTACGGGTGACGTCATAACAGCGACGCTTGGTGTTACGGGGATGTAACTCCTCCACCCTTAGATGGGCATAAAACCCGAAGTTTCTATGACCTAAATTACTATGTCATTTTCTGGACTCTCGGTCTTTTTGTATTTTAAAACAATAGGCCATAGATACTTTGCTAATAAACCTAATAAGGACAATATTATGATACCATACAATAGGACAGTCCAAATACTGGTTCTGTCGTAGTGAAGGTTAGTATTTAGTAACATTGAATTTTCCTTCTTCTGCAAATCAACCTCATTCTGTAATTCGGCGATATTATTTAAATCTATTTTGCTTAAGTTAGGCAGTTCTATTTTTTGGTATGGCTTTTGATATGTATGATTAATATTTATGTCTAACAAAGGGAAAATTT
The DNA here is from genome assembly GCF_039881205.1 of Euwallacea similis. Lineage (NCBI taxonomy): Eukaryota > Metazoa > Arthropoda > Insecta > Coleoptera > Curculionidae > Euwallacea > Euwallacea similis. The sequence goes on from NW_027098723.1 coordinate 9,396, forward strand.
GAAATTGCCGGTTGGTTTTCCTATTGCCTCTTAAAACTATGTTCCTTATTTTAAGATTACAACGATACTCTAAATCTATTGCGTAAGTTCCATCCAACAGAATGTTACTTTGTGAAGATTTACATGTTTCTAATCCGACAATACTTTTGGTGGTCACCAGGATCCACTTATTATCGTCTATGTTTTGTATTTGTGTTTCCCCCAGGGTAACAGTTATTGATTTACATCGTGTGGCGTTGTGTTCGTAACGCAGGAGTTGTACTTCGCATGGGGAAAAATCGTGGAAGTTATCTATATGTATTTGAGGGCATAGATATTCATTAGGGGATACGTACCGACAGGGTTCGTTCGCGTATCCGAATGTTTGGTCGTTTATCAGTAGATATTCGGATCGGGGTATTATGACTTTGTATACTTCGCCATGTCTTACGGGCAAGGGAAGTAATCGGAATAAATCATAACTAACTTTTTCTACTAATGGAATTTCGATGATGAACGTGATCGAGTTATCTTTGGCGAAACTTTTTATTTCCAAAGTGTTTTCGATAGTTAATAGATTTTCAATGTTGGGCTCGAATGGTAGTTTTCCTAGGGGAATTTGCTCTTTCATTGACTGTAGTTCTGTTAGGAATTCACTTGGGTCGATTATGGTGTTATGGAAGGTGTTTAATTTAGCAAAGGTAATTGCCTCTTCGATATTTGAAAGTATATCGTAAATATTCTGGTAAAAGACGGTAATTTGGGTGATAATCATTTGGATACGATAGAACTCAAAAAGGTTTGTTTCCTTGACCTCGATCTGATTGACGACATCTATTATTTGTCTAATACGTGACTCCAATATAATTTGGTTATGGGATACATTTCTTATTGTTTCTCTGAAATTGATTATTGATTTAGAAAAAAGAGTCATTTGCTTGTCAATGGCGGATTTTAAATCGTTTTGGTTTTGTTTAAGGATTTCCATGTTTTGGTCGATACGTTTTGCGTCATCTTGGTCTAGGTTCCCCGTTATTGTTTTTATGATTGATCCTAAGGCGTTTATAAGAGCTCGTTTCGTTCTTAATTTGTTCGGGAAGATTTGATTTATCTGACGGATGATTTTGTGTTTTAAGCTAGTAGTCACAACAAGGGAATTGTGGTATTCGAGTTTATAGTCAGTGAAGTTATTTAGGGTTTTGACGAGTAAGTCGAATTGGGTATTAATTTTTGCGAATTCTTGTAATAGTTCGGTCATGTCGTACGTTTGGATAAAGTGCCAGTGGTCAATAGTCTTCTGGGCCTTGCCTAACTTGTAGGGTAGTACACCGGGGTTGGATTTTAAGTTGATGTACTGGGATTTTCCATGCGCGAGGGGCCATCTGTAAAGAGGGGTTTCTTTAGTTCCTTGATATGTGCTATTTCAATTTTGTAGGGGCTTCGCGTGCTTTGGATTTTTACCTTATTATGTTCTAATTTTTCTATGATTATAAACGGTCCGCTGAATCTTGGGTTCTTTTTGTTTCGAGAGTTTAAATTTCGGTAGACCTTTTGGTTGACCTTAAAATCGGGGGATTCGTTTCCTTTGTGATTCCTTTTGGCAATAACTTTCTCCTTATTACTTTCCATTTTCTTCACGACATCTTCGCATAATGCATCGACTTTGGCTTTATGAGAGGAGACGTAGTCTGAGTAAAACGTTGTTGATATGAGGTCAAAAGGGTCTCTTGTATTTGTGTGTCCCAGGATGAGTTCGTGGGGTGTGAAATTTGTTACGCTACTTTTAGTGCTGTTGTATGCGATTATGGCATATGGAATTAGTTCAGTAATCGGTTTTGTGTCGTCCTTTTGTTTTAGGATTCTGAGGTGTTCAATCAATGTAGAGTGGAAGCGTTCCACTGGTGCGTTAGATTCGTGGTGTCTAGGGGTCGTGAAGTGAATGTTAATTTTTTGGGTTTTCAACAATTCCTTCAATAGTTCGTTGTTAAATTCTTTGCCATTATCACAAGTGACTGTCTCAGGGCATCCGAAGAATGAGAAGAAGTTGACGAGTTTATCGCACACCGATTTCGCGTTTTTGTCATACGGATATGCTTGTCCAAATTTGGAAAATTTATCGAAGATTGTTAGGAAATTTTGTGCTTCGAATGTAAAGGTGTCGATATGTATCATCTGAAAGGGTTTGCTAGGTGTTTCTGTTCTTGTAAGAGGAATGTAAGATTTGAAACGGCAGTATTTTGACGTTTGGCAAATGGTGCAATCATTGATATATTTTGTCACGTCTTCTTTTAGCTTGGGCCAGTAATAAAGGGCTTTAAGGCGTTGGTACGTTTCGTTGATGCCTCTGTGGTTCTGCTTGCCTTCGTGTTGGTGGGTGATGAGCATGATTTTTTCTTCCGGGTCTGCGATGTTGTGTAGCAGTTTGGTGCATATTCTTATTTGTAGATTTTGAAAATATTTTAGGCATACATCTATAAATGGGGACATTAAGTCTTTGTCGACGAAGTATACGTAACAGGGCTTTTTGCAAGTGAGATATTCTTGAATAAATTGTTTAATAGTGTCTGGGTTATTTGATACGTCTACGTGACTTATTACGTGATTCTCATAGCGTTCTTTGTTAAATTTTATCTGCACGTGTGGAGATTTCTTTATCAGGAATTGCAGGTGCTTGTTGTTTATAATTTCGTCTAGAATGCTGAGTCCTGGATTCTCGCGGTCAGCGTCTTGGCTGTGTACTGTTTCATCGGCGGTTGCTGCGTCAGGCGGACGTAGTTGAATATCGGAGATGATATTTATTTTCTGCTGGCTAGTCCCGGGTCTGTTATCAAAGTTGGTTTCTTCGAAGTTGGTGTTTCCTGCGACTGTTTCTAAGTAGTCTTTGATGTCGTCGTCAGAGTTACCAGGGTTATTCAAAATTGACTCGTTCTCGTAAATATTCAGTTGTATCCTGGACAGGGCATCTGCGTTAGTGTTCTGGCGTCCCTTCTTGTATATTATCTGGTAATCGAACTCTTCTAGTCTCAATCGCCATCTCACCAATTTTGAGTTAGGTTCCTTCAGGTTAAAAAGCCATACTAGGGGCCTATGGTCTGTGTAAATGTAAAACTTGCGGCCAAATAAGTAGGGGCGGAAATATTTACATGCCCAAACTATTGCTAGTAATTCTTTCTCGATTGTCGAGTATTTGGTTTCCGAATCATTTAGGGTCCTAGATGCATAGGCTATGGGTCGATCATTAGGTATTGGACCTTGCGATAAAACAGCTCCGATTGCATAGTTACTCGCATCCGTGGTCAATAGAAAGGGTTTCGAGAAGTCGGGGTATTGTAAGACGGGGAAATTTATTAGAATTTGTTTGCAGTGGTTAAAAGAATTAACGAATTCAGGGTTATGTATTATCTTAACATTTTTCTTGAGGCAGTTGGTCAGTGGCTTTGTAATTTTAGCAAAATCTTTAATAAAGCGTCTATAGTATCCGACTAATCCTAGGAATGACTTTATCTCTCGGGTAGTTTTGGGAATAGGAAAGTTTTTCACTGCATTGATCTTGTCGGGATTCGGCTTTACTCCGTCTCGACTCACAACGTGTCCTAAGTACTGTACCTCTTTCCTTAGAAACTCGGACTTGTCAAGTTGGATTTTAAACTTTGAGTCTCTCAGTCGTTTAAAAACGTTTCTTAGATTTTCGATATGTTCTTGCAGGCTTGTACTAAAGATGATCACATCGTCTAAGTAGACTAGACATGTTTCATTTTGTAGTCCTCGTAGGATGTTGTTCATCACGCGTTGGAAGGTCGCCGGGGCGTTTTTGAGGCCGAAGGGCATTCGTAGAAATTCGTAATGCCCGGTGTCCGTAGTAAAAGCTGTTTTGCCAATGTCTTCATCATGCATTTGGATTTGGTGAAATCCATTTGCTAAGTCCAGTGTCGTGAAATAATGGGCTTTGCCTAGTTTGTCAAGTATTTCGTTGATATTAGGCAAAGGGAATTTATCATCTACTGTCTGTTCGTTCAGCTTTCGGTAGTCGATGACCATTCGCCACTTTTGTTTCTTAGATTGGTCTAGTTTTTTTGGCACGATCCAAATAGGCGATGACCATGGTGAATTTGAATCTCGGATGATATTTTGATGTAATAATTCGGAAACTTGCTTTTTTACCTCGGCACGATGTACTTCGGGGTACCTATACGTCTTAGTAAAAATGGGAGTTTCGTCTTTGACCTTTATCCTGTGTTTTATTGAATTAGTAAAAGTTAACGGGATGTTTTCGCAATGGAAAATATCACGGAATTCGTAGCATAGTTTGGAGATCTGTTCCCTTTCTTCGGAATTGCAGTGGTCAAGTCTAATTTTTCTTAGGTTATCCTTGAGCAATTGGTCAGTGGTTTGTCCGGCAGAATTTTGAGTTAAGGGGTGATCTATGAAGTTTAATTCGTTCGTGTTTATTGGTTCTATGTTGAACGTTTCGAGAAGTTGCAGGTTTATCGGATTTTCTCTAGGGTTTAAGGCGGTAGTCAGGGCTGTATTGTTTTGAACTCGTACTAGGCATTCTGGAATTTCGAGGTGTCCTAGTTTTTGATAAGGGATTATGCCGTATCCGTTGGACATTTTGACTGGAATTCTGATTTGCTGGATACTCCTAGGGCTTATTACGTAATTGAAATCGTGGTAATTGATATCTCGGGGTTGAGGGGTTTTCGCATCGTGGTAAACAGGTAGTGTTGTTCCGGGTAAGTTCAAAGTATTCGCTTTGAAATCGATTTTGGCGTCTAATTGTTTCATAAGATCAAGTCCTATGAGTCCTTCAAATTTTGGGGAGAAATCGAAAAGGAAAAATTTATGTGAACCTGGTGTTTGTAACGTGGGGAATATTGGTAGTGTGATAGTTTCGTTATGAAAAGAAGTTGCGTGGGCGGTCTGAACTTGAAAGAGTTCTTCCTGAATTAAATGGGGAAATTTCTGATAAGCAATTTGGGGTTTTAGGAAGCTTCTAGTGCTACCAGTGTCTAACAAGAATTTAGATTTGAGTTCGGGTATCAGGATGTATGGTAATTGGGTGTCATGGTTGTTTAAGAATATTACGTCGTGTTTGTGCTCTGACCGGTTAAAGGAAAATTTAGGTTTTCCTCTTGGGTATCTTTTTCAATATCGGGTTGCTGATAATCGATGTCATGATACAGATGATTCTGGTCAAATGGTGCATTAAAATGATCCTCAACGAGATTTAAGTCGTAGGGGTTCTCGGGAGGTTCCTCGATAGGTACGTCAATGTGATCGGGGTGTTCAGGTGTTTGAGGGAATACTTCCTGATTGTACAGTTCTTGGCTTATAAAATTCTTTTTGTTGCCGTTAATCAAGGTGTTACCAGAACTGGTGTCCATGGGTTCAAATTTACGACTGATGTTAGATCTTTGGGACGCTTGTCCAAAGGGTTTAGGGGCAAATCCATTAGGTCGAAAAGCATTGGACTGGTTACTGAAAGGGCCGTTTGCTTTTGGCAAATAGCTTGGGAAACTAGAATTTGAGAACTGTGGTTTTGGGAAGTTGTTTTGTTGTGGGAAGCTCGGGAATGTTCGAGATGAATTGAAGTTGTTTGCCCATTGCGTTGGGGGTGCATTTGAAGTTTGAGGGTTACGGCTGAAATGGCTTGGGAAACTGGGTCTATTCATGGGCGTGGAACTAGAATTGTGAAATCTATTGGGTGGTTTTTGACTTTGCCCGAAATTTTGTGTAGTTTTGAAGCGAATAAAATTTTCCTCTTCTTTCACAAATGACATGGCTTGTTCCAAACTCGATGGGGTTTTTAATCTTACTACAAGTTGGAGGTTATACGGTAATCCATTGATGAACGTTTTTAGTGCAAATTCGTCGTAGTGATTAATCTTAATTAATTTTGTTTCATTGGTATCTGGGCCAGCGTTAAGTTTAGCAAATAGTAAACTCCTTGAATCTTGAATTCTCATGCCAAATTGCAAGGGAGATTCGGTTTTAAAAGGTTTTAAATTAATTAAGTCTTGTATTAGACAGTCTATAGATCTTTGATCCGCGAAACTGAGGGTCAAAACATCCTTTATGAGTGCCCAAGAATTTAATTCGACACGTGAAGAAATTAATTCGGCTGCTCTACCAGTCAATTTACTAAGTATCGTATCGAACAGGCAAATATTTATGGGATCATTTGGTTCTGCACGGTTAAAAAAAGCTTTTAACAGATTTTCCACAGCGGTAATAAATCTATTTAGTAAGCGAGGGTTACCGTCAAAATGTGGGATGTTATCAGACTGATATTTCAACAATTGGTAATTTACTGGGGGCATGTTGCTATTAGAATGGAGCGATATGTTATTAAATAAATCACTAAGATCAATTTCGTTTATCGGCTCAATCGTGAAGGCTCGGTTTTAGCAAAGTTAATACAATCGCTTCCTATTACTATTCTACTTAAAGTCTAATGCTAACAAAATGACAATTGATTAAACTTACAGCAAAATGAAGATTATTAGCTTCATGAAGTCTCTCGATGAGGCGATGGTCTTCGTCTTTGGGCTTCTCAGGATTGGCGATTTTTGTCCACCTGCGAAGGGTCCTACGAAGTACTGGAACTGGTCGATATGCTCTCGAACAGTGTCCAGGGCCTGTGGAGCTTGCTGTCTCGTCGTTGATTTGATCGGTGGTCCTTCGGGTTTCCTTAAGTCCTTTTGGAGTTAGATTCTTCTTTGAGCAAATTCTTGAAAGAAACCGTTCAAAATATGCCCTTTTGAACGTCTCAAAAATCCGAACGACTGCGCCAGTTATGTTTTGATCCGTTTTAAGACTCAAAAAAAAACACTTTACTTTGAAATTAATTTATTTCAAACAGGACCGATAGTAAACACAACGTTCGCGATACAAGCAAAGACTCACTAAAAAGGCTACTGCGCTTAATGCTACTTCTTATTTATACTAATCGTACGGGTGACGTCATAACAGCGACGCTTGGTGTTACGGGGATGTAACTCGAGCGAAATCGGTCAGAAACGATCGTTTCATCCAGGAATTTGCTCAAATCGACCGATTTGGCTTATTTCGGCCAAATCTGTCTATTTTGGATGGAAACAGAACCAAATGGATGAAAACGTGCCAAAATGACTAAAACAGGCAGAAACGAGCGAAATCGGTCAGAAACGATCGTTTCATCTCTGAATTTGCTCAAATCGACCGATTTGGCTTATTTCGGCCAAAACTGTCTATTTTGGATTCAAATTGCACCAAATTGATGAAAACGTGCCAAAATGACTAAAACAGGCAGAAACGAGCGAAATCGGTCAGAAACGATCGTTTCATCCAGGAATTTGCTCAAATCGACCGATTTGGCTTATTTCGGCCATATCTGTCTATTTTGGCTTGAAATTGCACCAAATTGATGAAAACGTGCCAAAATGACTAAAACAGGCAGAAACGAGCGAAATCGGTCAGAAACGATCGTTTCATCTCTGAATTTGCTCAAATCGACCGATTTGGCTTATTTCGGCCAAATCTGTCTATTTTGGATTCAAATTGCACCAAATTGATGAAAACGTGCCAAAATGACTAAAACAGGCAGAAACGAGCGAAATCGGTCAGAAACGATCGTTTCATCCAGGAATTTGCTCAAATCGACCGATTTGGCTTATTTCGGCCATATCTGTCTATTTTGGCTTGAAATTGCACCAAATTGATGAAAACGTGCCAAAATGACTAAAACAGGCAGAAACGAGCGAAATCGGTCAGAAACGATCGTTTCACCAAGGAATTTGCTCAAATCGACCGATTTGGCTTATTTCGGCCAAATCTGTCTATTTTGGATTCAAATTGCACCAAATTGATGAAAACGTGCCAAAATGACTAAAACAGGCAGAAACGAGCGAAATCGGTCAGAAACGATCGTTTCATCAAGGAATTTGCTCAAATCGGACGAATTGGCTTATTTCGGCCAAATCTGTCTATTTTGGATGGAAACAGAACCAAATGGATGAAAACGTGCCAAAATGACTAAAACAGGCAGAAACGAGCGAAATCGGTCAGAAACGATCGTTTCATCAAGGAATTTGCTCAAATCGGCCGATTTGGCTTATTTCGGCCATATCTGTCTATTTTGGATTCAAATTGCACCAAATTGATGAAAACGTGTCAAAATGACTAAAACAGGCAGAAACAAGCGAAATCGGTCAGAAACGATCGTTTCATCCAGGAATTTGCTCAAATCGACCGATTTGGCTTATTTCGGCCATATCTGTCTATTTTGGCTTGAAATTGCACCAAATTGATGAAAACGTGCCAAAATGACTAAAACAGGCAGAAACGAGCGAAATCGGTCAGAAACGATCGTTTCATCCAGGAATTTGCTCAATTCGACCGATTTGGCTTATTTCGGCCAAATCTGTCTATTTTGGATGGAAACAGAACCAAATGGATGAAAACGTGCCAAAATGACTAAAACAGGCAGAAACTAGCGAAATCGGTCAGAAACGATCGTTTCATCCAGGAATTTGCTCAAATCGACCGATTTGGCTTATTTCGGCCATATCTGTCTATTTTGGCTTGAAATTGCACCAAATTGATGAAAACGTGCCAAAATGACTAAAACAGGCAGAAACGAGCGAAATCGGTCAGAAACGATCGTTTCATCCAGGAATTTGCTCAATTCGACCGATTTGGCTTATTTCGGCCATATCTGTCTATTTTGGCTTGAAATTGCACCAAATTGATGAAAACGTGCCAAAATGACTAAAACAGGCAGAAACGAGCGAAATCGGTCAGAAACGATCGTTTCATCCAGGAATTTGCTCAAATCGACCGATTTGGCTTATTTCGGCCATATCTGTCTATTTTGGATTCAAATTGCACCATATTGATGAAAACGTGCCAAAATGACTAAAACAGGAAGAAACGAGCGAAATCGGTCAGAAACGATCGTTTCATCCAGGAATTTGCTCAAATCGACCGATTTGGCTTATTTCGGCCAAATCTGTCTATTTTGGATGGAAACAGAACCAAATGGATGAAAACGTGCCAAAATGACTAAAACAGGCAGAAACGAGCGAAATCGGTCAGAAACGATCGTTTCATCTCTGAATTTGCTCAAATCGACCGATTTGGCTTATTTCGGCCAAATCTGTCTATTTTGGATTCAAATTGCACCAAATTGATGAAAACGTGCCAAAATGACTAAAACAGGCAGAAACGAGCGAAATCGGTCAGAAACGATCGTTTCATTCAGGAATTTGCTCAAATCGACCGATTTGGCTTATTTCGGCCAAATCTGTCTATTTTGGATTCAAATTGCACCAAATTGATGAAAACGTGCCAAAATGACTAAAACAGGCAGAAACGAGCGAAATCGGTCAGAAATGATCGTTTCATCTCTGAATTTGCTCAAATCGGCCGATTTGGCTTATTTCGGCCAAATCTGTCTATTTTGGATTCAAATTGCACCATATTGATGAAAAAGTGCCAAAATGACTAAAACAGGCAGAAACGAGCGAAATCGGTCAGAAACGATCGTTTCATCTCTGAATTTGCTCAAATCGACCGATTTGGCTTATTTCGGCCAAATCTGTCTATTTTGGATGGAAACAGAACCAAATGGATGAAAACGTGCCAAAATGACTAAAACAGGCAGAAACGAGCGACATCGGTCAGAAACGATCGTTTCATCTCTGAATTTGCTCAAATCGACCGATTTGGCTTATTTCGGCCAAATCTGTCTATTTTGGATGGAAACAGAACCAAATGGATGAAAACGTGCCAAAATGACTAAAACAGGCAGAAACGAGCGAAATCGGTCAGAAACGATCGTTTCATCAAGGAATTTGCTCAAATCGGCCGATTTGGCTTATTTCGGCCAAATCTGTCTATTTTGGATTCAAATTGCACCAAATTGATGAAAACGTGCCAAAATGACTAAAACAGGCAGAAACGAGCGAAATCGGTCAGAAACGATCGTTTCATCCAGGAATTTGCTCAAATCGACCGATTTGGCTTATTTCGGCCATATCTGTCTATTTTGGCTTGAAATTGCACCAAATTGATGAAAACGTGCCAAAATGACTAAAACAGGCAGAAACGAGCGAAATCGGTCAGAAACGATCGTTTCACCAAGGAATTTGCTCAAATCGGCCGATTTGGCTTATTTCGGCCAAATCTGTCTATTTTGGATTCAAATTGCACCAAATTGATGAAAACGTGCCAAAATGACTAAAACAAGCAGAAACGAGCGAAATCGGTCAGAAACGATCGTTTCACCAAGGAATTTGCTCAAATCGGCCGATTTGGCTTATTTCGGCCATATCTGTCTATTTTGGCTTGAAATTGCACCAAATTGATGAAAACGTGCCAAAATGACTAAAACAGGCAGAAACGAGCGAAATCGGTCAGAAACGATCGTTTCATCTCTGAATTTGCTCAAATCGACCGATTTGGCTTATTTCGGCCAAATCTGTCTATTTTGGATGGAAACAGAACCAAATGGATGAAAACGTGCCAAAATGACTAAAACAGGCAGAAACGAGCGACATCGGTCAGAAACGATCGTTTCATCCAGGAATTTGCTCAAATCGACCGATTTGGCTTATTTCGGCCAAATCTGTCTATTTTGGATGGAAACAGAACCAAATGGATGAAAACGTGCCAAAATGACTAAAACAGGCAGAAACGAGCGAAATCGGTCAGAAACGATCGTTTCATCTCTGAATTTGCTCAAATCGACCGATTTGGCTTATTTCGGCCAAAACTGTCTATTTTGGATTCAAATTGCACCAAATTGATGAAAACGTGCCAAAATGACTAAAACAGGCAGAAACGAGCGAAATCGGTCAGAAACGATCGTTTCATCTCTGAATTTGCTCAAAGCGACCGATTTGGCTTATTTCGGCCAAATCTGTCTATTTTGGATTCAAATTGCACCATATTGATGAAAACGTGCCAAAATGACTAAAACAGGCAGAAACGAGCGAAATCGGTCAGAAACGATCGTTTCATCCAGGAATTTGCTCAAATCGACCGATTTGGCTTATTTCGGCCATATCTGTCTATTTTGGCTTGAAATTGCACCAAATTGATGAAAACGTGCCAAAATGACTAAAACAGGCAGAAACGAGCGAAATCGGTCAGAAACGATCGTTTCATCCAGGAATTTGCTCAAATCGACCGATTTGGCTTATTTCGGCCAAATCTGTCTATTTTGGATTCAAATTGCACCATATTGATGAAAACGTGCCAAAATGACTAAAACAGGCAGAAACGAGCGAAATCGGTCAGAAACGATCGTTTCATCCAGGAATTTGCTCAAATCGACCGATTTGGCTTATTTCGGCCATATCTGTCTATTTTGGCTTGAAATTGCACCAAATTGATGAAAACGTGCCAAAATGACTAAAACAGGCAGAAACGAGCGAAATCGGTCAGAAACGATCGTTTCATCTCTGAATTTGCTCAAATCGACCGATTTGGCTTATTTCGGCCAAATCTGTCTATTTTGGATTCAAATTGCACCAAATTGATGAAAACGTGCCAAAATGACTAAAACAGGCAGAAACGAGCGAAATCGGTCAGAAACGATCGTTTCATCCAGGAATTTGCTCAAATCGACCGATTTGGCTTATTTCGGCCATATCTGTCTATTTTGGCTTGAAATTGCACCAAATTGATGAAAACGTGCCAAAATGACTAAAACAGGCAGAAACGAGCGAAATCGGTCAGAAACGATCGTTTCACCAAGGAATTTGCTCAAATCGACCGATTTGGCTTATTTCGGCCAAATCTGTCTATTTTGGATTCAAATTGCACCAAATTGATGAAAACGTGCCAAAATGACTAAAACAGGCAGAAACGAGCGAAATCGGTCAGAAACGATCGTTTCATCAAGGAATTTGCTCAAATCGGACGAATTGGCTTATTTCGGCCAAATCTGTCTATTTTGGATGGAAACAGAACCAAATGGATGAAAACGTGCCAAAATGACTAAAACAGGCAGAAACGAGCGAAATCGGTCAGAAACGATCGTTTCATCAAGGAATTTGCTCAAATCGGCCGATTTGGCTTATTTCGGCCATATCTGTCTATTTTGGATTCAAATTGCACCAAATTGATGAAAACGTGTCAAAATGACTAAAACAGGCAGAAACAAGCGAAATCGGTCAGAAACGATCGTTTCATCCAGGAATTTGCTCAAATCGACCGATTTGGCTTATTTCGGCCATATCTGTCTATTTTGGCTTGAAATTGCACCAAATTGATGAAAACGTGCCAAAATGACTAAAACAGGCAGAAACGAGCGAAATCGGTCAGAAACGATCGTTTCATCCAGGAATTTGCTCAATTCGACCGATTTGGCTTATTTCGGCCAAATCTGTCTATTTTGGATGGAAACAGAACCAAATGGATGAAAACGTGCCAAAATGACTAAAACAGGCAGAAACTAGCGAAATCGGTCAGAAACGATCGTTTCATCCAGGAATTTGCTCAAATCGACCGATTTGGCTTATTTCGGCCATATCTGTCTATTTTGGCTTGAAATTGCACCAAATTGATGAAAACGTGCCAAAATGACTAAAACAGGCAGAAACGAGCGAAATCGGTCAGAAACGATCGTTTCATCCAGGAATTTGCTCAATTCGACCGATTTGGCTTATTTCGGCCATATCTGTCTATTTTGGCTTGAAATTGCACCAAATTGATGAAAACGTGCCAAAATGACTAAAACAGGCAGAAACGAGCGAAATCGGTCAGAAACGATCGTTTCATCCAGGAATTTGCTCAAATCGACCGATTTGGCTTATTTCGGCCATATCTGTCTATTTTGGATTCAAATTGCACCATATTGATGAAAACGTGCCAAAATGACTAAAACAGAAAGAAACGAGCGAAATCGGTCAGAAACGATCGTTTCATCCAGGAATTTGCTCAAATCGACCGATTTGGCTTATTTCGGCCAAATCTGTCTATTTTGGATGGAAACAGAACCAAATGGATGAAAACGTGCCAAAATGACTAAAACAGGCAGAAACGAGCGAAATCGGTCAGAAACGATCGTTTCATCTCTGAATTTGCTCAAATCGACCGATTTGGCTTATTTCGGCCAAATCTGTCTATTTTGGATTCAAATTGCACCAAATTGATGAAAACGTGCCAAAATGACTAAAACAGGCAGAAACGAGCGAAATCGGTCAGAAACGATCGTTTCATTCAGGAATTTGCTCAAATCGACCGATTTGGCTTATTTCGGCCAAATCTGTCTATTTTGGATTCAAATTGCACCAAATTGATGAAAACGTGCCAAAATGACTAAAACAGGCAGAAACGAGCGAAATCGGTCAGAAATGATCGTTTCATCTCTGAATTTGCTCAAATCGGCCGATTTGGCTTATTTCGGCCAAATCTGTCTATTTTGGATTCAAATTGCACCATATTGATGAAAAAGTGCCAAAATGACTAAAACAGGCAGAAACGAGCGAAATCGGTCAGAAACGATCGTTTCATCTCTGAATTTGCTCAAATCGACCGATTTGGCTTATTTCGGCCAAATCTGTCTATTTTGGATGGAAACAGAACCAAATGGATGAAAACGTGCCAAAATGACTAAAACAGGCAGAAACGAGCGACATCGGTCAGAAACGATCGTTTCATCTCTGAATTTGCTCAAATCGACCGATTTGGCTTATTTCGGCCAAATCTGTCTATTTTGGATGGAAACAGAACCAAATGGATGAAAACGTGCCAAAATGACTAAAACAGGCAGAAACGAGCGAAATCGGTCAGAAACGATCGTTTCATCAAGGAATTTGCTCAAATCGGCCGATTTGGCTTATTTCGGCCAAATCTGTCTATTTTGGATTCAAATTGCACCAAATTGATGAAAACGTGCCAAAATGACTAAAACAGGCAGAAACGAGCGAAATCGGTCAGAAACGATCGTTTCATCCAGGAATTTGCTCAAATCGACCGATTTGGCTTATTTCGGCCATATCTGTCTATTTTGGCTTGAAATTGCACCAAATTGATGAAAACGTGCCAAAATGACTAAAACAGGCAGAAACGAGCGAAATCGGTCAGAAACGATCGTTTCACCAAGGAATTTGCTCAAATCGGCCGATTTGGCTTATTTCGGCCAAATCTGTCTATTTTGGATTCAAATTGCACCAAATTGATGAAAACGTGCCAAAATGACTAAAACAAGCAGAAACGAGCGAAATCGGTCAGAAACGATCGTTTCACCAAGGAATTTGCTCAAATCGGCCGATTTGGCTTATTTCGGCCATATCTGTCTATTTTGGCTTGAAATTGCACCAAATTGATGAAAACGTGCCAAAATGACTAAAACAGGCAGAAACGAGCGAAATCGGTCAGAAACGATCGTTTCATCTCTGAATTTGCTCAAATCGACCGATTTGGCTTATTTCGGCCAAATCTGTCTATTTTGGATGGAAACAGAACCAAATGGATGAAAACGTGCCAAAATGACTAAAACAGGCAGAAACGAGCGACATCGGTCAGAAACGATCGTTTCATCCAGGAATTTGCTCAAATCGACCGATTTGGCTTATTTCGGCCAAATCTGTCTATTTTGGATGGAAACAGAACCAAATGGATGAAAACGTGCCAAAATGACTAAAACAGGCAGAAACGAGCGAAATCGGTCAGAAACGATCGTTTCATCTCTGAATTTGCTCAAATCGACCGATTTGGCTTATTTCGGCCAAAACTGTCTATTTTGGATTCAAATTGCACCAAATTGATGAAAACGTGCCAAAATGACTAAAACAGGCAGAAACGAGCGAAATCGGTCAGAAACGATCGTTTCATCTCTGAATTTGCTCAAAGCGACCGATTTGGCTTATTTCGGCCAAATCTGTCTATTTTGGATTCAAATTGCACCATATTGATGAAAACGTGCCAAAATGACTAAAACAGGCAGAAACGAGCGAAATCGGTCAGAAACGATCGTTTCATCCAGGAATTTGCTCAAATCGACCGATTTGGCTTATTTCGGCCATATCTGTCTATTTTGGCTTGAAATTGCACCAAATTGATGAAAACGTGCCAAAATGACTAAAACAGGCAGAAACGAGCGAAATCGGTCAGAAACGATCGTTTCATCCAGGAATTTGCTCAAATCGACCGATTTGGCTTATTTCGGCCAAATCTGTCTATTTTGGATTCAAATTGCACCATATTGATGAAAACGTGCCAAAATGACTAAAACAGGCAGAAACGAGCGAAATCGGTCAGAAACGATCGTTTCATCCAGGAATTTGCTCAAATCGACCGATTTGGCTTATTTCGGCCAAATCTGTCTATTTTGGATGGAAACAGAACCAAATGGATGAAAACGTGCCAAAATGACTAAAACAGGCAGAAACGAGCGAAATCGGTCAGAAACGATCGTTTCATCTCTGAATTTGCTCAAATCGACCGATTTGGCTTATTTCGGCCAAATCTGTCTATTTTGGATGGAAACAGAACCAAATGGATGAAAACGTGCCAAAATGACTAAAACAGGCAGAAACGAGCGAAATCGGTCAGAAACGATCGTTTCATCCAGGAATTTGCTCAAATCGACCGATTTGGATTATTTCGGCCATATCTGTCTATTTTGGCTTGAAATTGCACCAAATTGATGAAAACGTGCCACAATGACTAAAACAGGCAGAAACGAGCGAAATCGGTCAGAAACGATCGTTTCATCTCTGAATTTGCTCAAATCGACCGATTTGGCTTATTTCGGCCAAATCTGTCTATTTTGGATTCAAATTGCACCAAATTGATGAAAACGTGCCAAAATGACTAAAACAGGCAGAAACGAGCGAAATCGGTCAGAAACGATCGTTTCACAAAGGAATTTGCTCAAATCGACCGATTTGGCTTATTTCGGCCAAATCTGTCTATTTTGGCTTGAAATTGCACCAAATTGATGAAAACGTGCCAAAATGACTAAAACAGGCAGAAACGAGCGAAATCGGTCAGAAACGATCGTTTCATCCAGGAATTTGCTCAATTCGACCGATTTGGCTTATTTCGGCCATATCTGTCTATTTTGGCTTGAAATTGCACCAAATTGATGAAAACGTGCCAAAATGACTAAAACAGGCAGAAACGAGCGAAATCGGTCAGAAACGATCGTTTCATCCAGGAATTTGCTCAAATCGACCGATTTGGCTTATTTCGGCCATATCTGTCTATTTTGGATTCAAATTGCACCATATTGATGAAAACGTGCCAAAATGACTAAAACAGGAAGAAACGAGCGAAATCGGTCAGAAACGATCGTTTCATCCAGGAATTTGCTCAAATCGACCGATTTGGCTTATTTCGGCCAAATCTGTCTATTTTGGATGGAAACAGAACCAAATGGATGAAAACGTGCCAAAATGACTAAAACAGGCAGAAACGAGCGAAATCGGTCAGAAACGATCGTTTCATCTCTGAATTTGCTCAAATCGACCGATTTGGCTTATTTCGGCCAAATCTGTCTATTTTGGATGGAAACAGAACCAAATGGATGAAAACGTGCCAAAATGACTAAAACAGGCAGAAACGAGCGAAATCGGTCAGAAACGATCGTTTCATCTCTGAATTTGCTCAAATCGACCGATTTGGCTTATTTCGGCCAAATCTGTCTATTTTGGATTCAAATTGCACCAAATTGATGAAAACGTGCCAAAATGACTAAAACAGGCAGAAACGAGCGAAATCGGTCAGAAACCATCGTTTCATCCAGGAATTTGCTCAAATCGACCGATTTGGCTTATTTCGGCCAAATCTGTCTATTTTGGATTCAAATTGCACCAAATTGATGAAAACGTGCCAAAATGACTAAAACAGGCAGAAACGAGCGAAATCGGTCAGAAACGATCGTTTCATCCAGGAATTTGCTCAATTCGACCGATTTGGCTTATTTCGGCCATATCTGTCTATTTTGGCTTGAAATTGCACCAAATTGATGAAAACGTGCCAAAATGACTAAAACAGGCAGAAACGAGCGAAATCGGTCAGAAACGATCGTTTCATCCAGGAATTTGCTCAAATCGACCGATTTGGCTTATTTCGGCCAAATCTGTCTATTTTGGATGGAAACAGAACCAAATGGATGAAAACGTGCCAAAATGACTAAAACAGGCAGAAACGAGCGAAATCGGTCAGAAACGATCGTTTCATCTCTGAATTTGCTCAAATCGACCGATTTGGCTTATTTCGGCCAAATCTGTCTATTTTGGATTCAAATTGCACCAAATTGATGAAAACGTGCCAAAATGACTAAAACAGGCAGAAACGAGCGAAATCGGTCAGAAACGATCGTTTCACCAAGGAATTTGCTCAAATCAGCCGATTTGGCTTATTTCGGCCATATCTGTCTATTTTGGCTTGAAATTGCACCAAATTGATGAAAACGTGCCAAAATGACTAAAACAGGCAGAAACGAGCGAAATCGGTCAGAAACGATCGTTTCATCTCTGAATTTGCTCAAATCGACCGATTTGGCTTATTTCGGCCAAATCTGTCTATTTTGGATTCAAATTGCACCAAATTGATGAAAACGTGCCAAAATGACTAAAACAGGCAGAAACGAGCGAAATCGGTCAGAAACGATCGTTTCATCCAGGAATTTGCTCAAATCGACCGATTTGGCTTATTTCGGCCATATCTGTCTATTTTGGCTTGAAATTGCACCAAATTGAGGAAAACGTGCCAAAATGACTAAAACAGGCAGAAACGAGCGAAATCGGTCAGAAACGATCGTTTCATCCAGGAATTTGCTCAAATCGACCGATTTGGCTTATTTCGGCCAAATCTGTCTATTTTGGATTCAAATTGCACCATATTGATGAAAACGTGCCAAAATGACTAAAACAGGCAGAAACGAGCGAAATCGGTCAGAAACGATCGTTTCATCCAGGAATTTGCTCAAATCGACCGATTTGGCTTATTTCGGCCAAATCTGTCTATTTTGGATGGAAACAGAACCAAATGGATGAAAACGTGCCAAAATGACTAAAACAGGCAGAAACGAGCGAAATCGGTCAGAAACGATCGTTTCATCTCTGAATTTGCTCAAATCGACCGATTTGGCTTATTTCGGCCAAATCTGTCTATTTTGGATTCAAATTGCACCAAATTGATGAAAACGTGCCAAAATGACTAAAACAGGCAGAAACGAGCGAAATCGGTCAGAAACCATCGTTTCATCCAGGAATTTGCTCAAATCGACCGATTTGGCTTATTTCGGCCAAATCTGTCTATTTTGGATTCAAATTGCACCAAATTGATGAAAACGTGCCAAAATGACTAAAACAGGCAGAAACGAGCGAAATCGGTCAGAAACGATCGTTTCATCCAGGAATTTGCTCAATTCGACCGATTTGGCTTATTTCGGCCAAATCTGTCTATTTTGGATTCAAATTGCACCATATTGATGAAAACGTGCCAAAATGACTAAAACAGGCAGAAACGAGCGAAATCGGTCAGAAACGATCGTTTCATCCAGGAATTTGCTCAAATCGACCGATTTGGCTTATTTCGGCCAAATCTGTCTATTTTGGATGGAAACAGAACCAAATGGATGAAAACGTGCCAAAATGACTAAAACAGGCAGAAACGAGCGAAATCGGTCAGAAACGATCGTTTCATCCAGGAATTTGCTCAAATCGACCGATTTGGCTTATTTCGGCCATATCTGTCTATTTTGGCTTGAAATTGCACCAAATTGATGAAAACGTGCCAAAATGACTAAAACAGGCAGAAACGAGCGAAATCGGTCAGAAACGATCGTTTCACCAAGGAATTTGCTCAAATCGACCGATTTGGCTTATTTCGGCCAAATCTGTCTATTTTGGATTCAAATTGCACCAAATTGATGAAAACGGTCCAAAATGACTAAAACAGGCAGAAACGAGCGAAATCGGTCAGAAACCATCGTTTCATCCAGGAATTTGCTCAAATCGACCGATTTGGCTTATTTCGGCCAAATCTGTCTATTTTGGATTCAAATTGCACCAAATTGATGAAAACGTGCCAAAATGACTAAAACAGGCAGAAACGAGCGAAATCGGTCAGAAACGATCGTTTCATCCAGGAATTTGCTCAATTCGACCGATTTGGCTTATTTCGGCCAAATCTGTCTATTTTGGATTCAAATTGCACCATATTGATGAAAACGTGCCAAAATGACTAAAACAGGCAGAAACGAGCGAAATCGGTCAGAAACGATCGTTTCATCCAGGAATTTGCTCAAATCGACCGATTTGGCTTATTTCGGCCAAATCTGTCTATTTTGGATGGAAACAGAACCAAATGGATGAAAACGTGCCAAAATGACTAAAACAGGCAGAAACGAGCGAAATCGGTCAGAAACGATCGTTTCATCTCTGAATTTGCTCAAATCGACCGATTTGGCTTATTTCGGCCAAAACTGTCTATTTTGGATTCAAATTGCACCAAATTGATGAAAACGTGCCAAAATGACTAAAACAGGCAGAAACGAGCGAGTTACATCCCCGTAACACCAAGCGTCGCTGTTATGACGTCACCCGTACGATTAGTATAAATAAGAAGTAGCATTAAGCGCAGTAGCCTTTTTAGTGAGTCTTTGCTTGTATCGCGAACGTTGTGTTTACTATCGGTCCTGTTTGAAATAAATTAATTTCAAAGTAAAGTGTTTTTTTTTGAGTCTTAAAACGGATCAAAACATAACTGGCGCAGTCGTTCGGATTTTTGAGACGTTCAAAAGGGCATATTTTGAACGGTTTCTTTCAAGAATTTGCTCAAAGAAGAATCTAACTCCAAAAGGACTTAAGGAAACCCGAAGGACCACCGATCAAATCAACGACGAGACAGCAAGCTCCACAGGCCCTGGACACTGTTCGAGAGCATATCGACCAGTTCCAGTACTTCGTAGGACCCTTCGCAGGTGGACAAAAATCGCCAATCCTGAGAAGCCCAAAGACGAAGACCATCGCCTCATCGAGAGACTTCATGAAGCTAATAATCTTCATTTTGCTGTAAGTTTAATCAATTGTCATTTTGTTAGCATTAGACTTTAAGTAGAATAGTAATAGGAAGCGATTGTATTAACTTTGCTAAAACCGAGCCTTCACGATTGAGCCGATAAACGAAATTGATCTTAGTGATTTATTTAATAACATATCGCTCCATTCTAATAGCAACATGCCCCCAGTAAATTACCAATTGTTGAAATATCAGTCTGATAACATCCCACATTTTGACGGTAACCCTCGCTTACTAAATAGATTTATTACCGCTGTGGAAAATCTGTTAAAAGCTTTTTTTAACCGTGCAGAACCAAATGATCCCATAAATATTTGCCTGTTCGATACGATACTTAGTAAATTGACTGGTAGAGCAGCCGAATTAATTTCTTCACGTGTCGAATTAAATTCTTGGGCACTCATAAAGGATGTTTTGACCCTCAGTTTCGCGGATCAAAGATCTATAGACTGTCTAATACAAGACTTAATTAATTTAAAACCTTTTAAAACCGAATCTCCCTTGCAATTTGGCATGAGAATTCAAGATTCAAGGAGTTTACTATTTGCTAAACTTAACGCTGGCCCAGATACCAATGAAACAAAATTAATTAAGATTAATCACTACGACGAATTTGCACTAAAAACGTTCATCAATGGATTACCGTATAACCTCCAACTTGTAGTAAGATTAAAAACCCCATCGAGTTTGGAACAAGCCATGTCATTTGTGAAAGAAGAGGAAAATTTTATTCGCTTCAAAACTACACAAAATTTCGGGCAAAGTCAAAAACCACCCAATAGATTTCACAATTCTAGTTCCACGCCCATGAATAGACCCAGTTTCCCAAGCCATTTCAGCCGTAACCCTCAAACTTCAAATGCACCCCCAACGCAATGGGCAAACAACTTCAATTCATCTCGAACATTCCCGAGCTTCCCACAACAAAACAACTTCCCAAAACCACAGTTCTCAAATTCTAGTTTCCCAAGCTATTTGCCAAAAGCAAACGGCCCTTTCAGTAACCAGTCCAATGCTTTTCGACCTAATGGATTTGCCCCTAAACCCTTTGGACAAGCGTCCCAAAGATCTAACATCAGTCGTAAATTTGAACCCATGGACACCAGTTCTGGTAACACCTTGATTAACGGCAACAAAAAGAATTTTATAAGCCAAGAACTGTACAATCAGGAAGTATTCCCTCAAACACCTGAACACCCCGATCACATTGACGTACCTATCGAGGAACCTCCCGAGAACCCCTACGACTTAAATCTCGTTGAGGATCATTTTAATGCACCATTTGACCAGAATCATCTGTATCATGACATCGATTATCAGCAACCCGATATTGAAAAAGATACCCAAGAGGAAAACCTAAATTTTCCTTTAACCGGTCAGAGCACAAACACGACGTAATATTCTTAAACAACCATGACACCCAATTACCATACATCCTGATACCCGAACTCAAATCTAAATTCTTGTTAGACACTGGTAGCACTAGAAGCTTCCTAAAACCCCAAATTGCTTATCAGAAATTTCCCCATTTAATTCAGGAAGAACTCTTTCAAGTTCAGACCGCCCACGCAACTTCTTTTCATAACGAAACTATCACACTACCAATATTCCCCACGTTACAAACACCAGGTTCACATAAATTTTTCCTTTTCGATTTCTCCCCAAAATTTGAAGGACTCATAGGACTTGATCTTATGAAACAATTAGACGCCAAAATCGATTTCAAAGCGAATACTTTAAACTTACCCGGAACAACACTACCTGTTTACCACGATGCGAAAACCCCTCAACCCCGAGATATCAATTACCACGATTTCAATTACGTAATAAGCCCTAGGAGTATCCAGCAAATCAGAATTCCAGTCAAAATGTCCAACGGATACGGCATAATCCCTTATCAAAAACTAGGACACCTCGAAATTCCAGAATGCCTAGTACGAGTTCAAAACAATACAGCCCTGACTACCGCCTTAAACCCTAGAGAAAATCCGATAAACCTGCAACTTCTCGAAACGTTCAACATAGAACCAATAAACACGAACGAATTAAACTTCATAGATCACCCCTTAACTCAAAATTCTGCCGGACAAACCACTGACCAATTGCTCAAGGATAACCTAAGAAAAATTAGACTTGACCACTGCAATTCCGAAGAAAGGGAACAGATCTCCAAACTATGCTACGAATTCCGTGATATTTTCCATTGCGAAAACATCCCGTTAACTTTTACTAATTCAATAAAACACAGGATAAAGGTCAAAGACGAAACTCCCATTTTTACTAAGACGTATAGGTACCCCGAAGTACATCGTGCCGAGGTAAAAAAGCAAGTTTCCGAATTATTACATCAAAATATCATCCGAGATTCAAATTCACCATGGTCATCGCCTATTTGGATCGTGCCAAAAAAACTAGACCAATCTAAGAAACAAAAGTGGCGAATGGTCATCGACTACCGAAAGCTGAACGAACAGACAGTAGATGATAAATTCCCTTTGCCTAATATCAACGAAATACTTGACAAACTAGGCAAAGCCCATTATTTCACGACACTGGACTTAGCAAATGGATTTCACCAAATCCAAATGCATGATGAAGACATTGGCAAAACAGCTTTTACTACGGACACCGGGCATTACGAATTTCTACGAATGCCCTTCGGCCTCAAAAACGCCCCGGCGACCTTCCAACGCGTGATGAACAACATCCTACGAGGACTACAAAATGAAACATGTCTAGTCTACTTAGACGATGTGATCATCTTTAGTACAAGCCTGCAAGAACATATCGAAAATCTAAGAAACGTTTTTAAACGACTGAGAGACTCAAAGTTTAAAATCCAACTTGACAAGTCCGAGTTTCTAAGGAAAGAGGTACAGTACTTAGGACACGTTGTGAGTCGAGACGGAGTAAAGCCGAATCCCGACAAGATCAATGCAGTGAAAAACTTTCCTATTCCCAAAACTACCCGAGAGATAAAGTCATTCCTAGGATTAGTCGGATACTATAGACGCTTTATTAAAGATTTTGCTAAAATTACAAAGCCACTGACCAACTGCCTCAAGAAAAATGTTAAGATAATACATAACCCTGAATTCGTTAATTCTTTTAACCACTGCAAACAAATTCTAATAAATTTCCCCGTCTTACAATATCCCGACTTCTCGAAACCCTTTCTATTGACCACGGATGCGAGTAACTATGCAATCGGAGCTGTTTTATCGCAAGGTCCAATACCTAATGATCGACCCATAGCCTATGCATCTAGGACCCTAAATGATTCGGAAACCAAATATTCGACAATCGAGAAAGAATTACTAGCAATAGTTTGGGCATGTAAATATTTTCGCCCCTACTTATTTGGCCGCAAGTTTTACATTTACACAGACCATAGGCCCCTAGTATGGCTTTTTAACCTGAAGGAACCTAACTCAAAATTGGTGAGATGGCGATTGAGACTAGAAGAGTTCGATTACCAGATAATATACAAGAAGGGACGCCAGAACACTAACGCAGATGCCCTGTCCAGGATACAACTGAATATTTACGAGAACGAGTCAATTTTGAATAACCCTGGTAACTCTGACGACGACATCAAAGACTACTTAGAAACAGTCGCAGGAAACACCAACTTCGAAGAAACCAACTTTGATAACAGACCCGGGACTAGCCAGCAGAAAATAAATATCATCTCCGATATTCAACTACGTCCGCCTGACGCAGCAACCGCCGATGAAACAGTACACAGCCAAGACGCTGACCGCGAGAATCCAGGACTCAGCATTCTAGACGAAATTATAAACAACAAGCACCTGCAATTCCTGATAAAGAAATCTCCACACGTGCAGATAAAATTTAACAAAGAACGCTATGAGAATCACGTAATAAGTCACGTAGACGTATCAAATAACCCAGACACTATTAAACAATTTATTCAAGAATATCTCACTTGCAAAAAGCCCTGTTACGTATACTTCGTCGACAAAGACTTAATGTCCCCATTTATAGATGTATGCCTAAAATATTTTCAAAATCTACAAATAAGAATATGCACCAAACTGCTACACAACATCGCAGACCCGGAAGAAAGAATCATGCTCATCACCCACCAACACGAAGGCAAGCAGAACCACAGAGGCATCAACGAAACGTACCAACGCCTTAAAGCCCTTTATTACTGGCCCAAGCTAAAAGAAGACGTGACAAAATATATCAATGATTGCACCATTTGCCAAACGTCAAAATACTGCCGTTTCAAATCTTACATTCCTCTTACAAGAACAGAAACACCTAGCAAACCCTTTCAGATGATACATATCGACACCTTTACATTCGAAGCACAAAATTTCCTAACAATCTTCGATAAATTTTCCAAATTTGGACAAGCATATCCGTATGACAAAAACGCGAAATCGGTGTGCGATAAACTCGTCAACTTCTTCTCATTCTTCGGATGCCCTGAGACAGTCACTTGTGATAATGGCAAAGAATTTAACAACGAACTATTGAAGGAATTGTTGAAAACCCAAAAAATTAACATTCACTTCACGACCCCTAGACACCACGAATCTAACGCACCAGTGGAACGCTTCCACTCTACATTGATTGAACACCTCAGAATCCTAAAACAAAAGGACGACACAAAACCGATTACTGAACTAATTCCATATGCCATAATCGCATACAACAGCACTAAAAGTAGCGTAACAAATTTCACACCCCACGAACTCATCCTGGGACACACAAATACAAGAGACCCTTTTGACCTCATATCAACAACGTTTTACTCAGACTACGTCTCCTCTCATAAAGCCAAAGTCGATGCATTATGCGAAGATGTCGTGAAGAAAATGGAAAGTAATAAGGAGAAAGTTATTGCCAAAAGGAATCACAAAGGAAACGAATCCCCCGATTTTAAGGTCAACCAAAAGGTCTACCGAAATTTAAACTCTCGAAACAAAAAGAACCCAAGATTCAGCGGACCGTTTATAATCATAGAAAAATTAGAACATAATAAGGTAAAAATCCAAAGCACGCGAAGCCCCTACAAAATTGAAATAGCACATATCAAGGAACTAAAGAAACCCCTCTTTACAGATGGCCCCTCGCGCATGGAAAATCCCAGTACATCAACTTAAAATCCAACCCCGGTGTACTACCCTACAAGTTAGGCAAGGCCCAGAAGACTATTGACCACTGGCACTTTATCCAAACGTACGACATGACCGAACTATTACAAGAATTCGCAAAAATTAATACCCAATTCGACTTACTCGTCAAAACCCTAAATAACTTCACTGACTATAAACTCGAATACCACAATTCCCTTGTTGTGACTACTAGCTTAAAACACAAAATCATCCGTCAGATAAATCAAATCTTCCCGAACAAATTAAGAACGAAACGAGCTCTTATAAACGCCTTAGGATCAATCATAAAAACAATAACGGGGAACCTAGACCAAGATGACGCAAAACGTATCGACCAAAACATGGAAATCCTTAAACAAAACCAAAACGATTTAAAATCCGCCATTGACAAGCAAATGACTCTTTTTTCTAAATCAATAATCAATTTCAGAGAAACAATAAGAAATGTATCCCATAACCAAATTATATTGGAGTCACGTATTAGACAAATAATAGATGTCGTCAATCAGATCGAGGTCAAGGAAACAAACCTTTTTGAGTTCTATCGTATCCAAATGATTATCACCCAAATTACCGTCTTTTACCAGAATATTTACGATATACTTTCAAATATCGAAGAGGCAATTACCTTTGCTAAATTAAACACCTTCCATAACACCATAATCGACCCAAGTGAATTCCTAACAGAACTACAGTCAATGAAAGAGCAAATTCCCCTAGGAAAACTACCATTCGAGCCCAACATTGAAAATCTATTAACTATCGAAAACACTTTGGAAATAAAAAGTTTCGCCAAAGATAACTCGATCACGTTCATCATCGAAATTCCATTAGTAGAAAAAGTTAGTTATGATTTATTCCGATTACTTCCCTTGCCCGTAAGACATGGCGAAGTATACAAAGTCATAATACCCCGATCCGAATATCTACTGATAAACGACCAAACATTCGGATACGCGAACGAACCCTGTCGGTACGTATCCCCTAATGAATATCTATGCCCTCAAATACATATAGATAACTTCCACGATTTTTCCCCATGCGAAGTACAACTCCTGCGTTACGAACACAACGCCACACGATGTAAATCAATAACTGTTACCCTGGGGGAAACACAAATACAAAACATAGACGATAATAAGTGGATCCTGGTGACCACCAAAAGTATTGTCGGATTAGAAACATGTAAATCTTCACAAAGTAACATTCTGTTGGATGGAACTTACGCAATAGATTTAGAGTATCGTTGTAATCTTAAAATAAGGAACATAGTTTTAAGAGGCAATAGGAAAACCAACCGGCAATTTCAAATTTTCCCTTTGTTAGACATAAATATTAATCATACATATCAAAAGCCATACCAAAAAATAGAACTGCCTAACTTAAGCAAAATAGATTTA
>NW_027098724.1:0-35688 GCF_039881205.1 Euwallacea similis
TAAGCCAAATCGGTCGATTTGAGCAAATTCAGAGATGTAACGATCGTTTCTGACCGATTTCGCTCGTTTCTGCCTGTTTTAGTCATTTTGTCACGTTTTCATCCATTTGGTTCTGTTTCCATCCAAAATAGACAGATTTGGCCGAAATAAGCCAAATCGGTCGATTTGAGCAAATTCCTGGATGAAACGATCGTTTCTGAAACGATTTCGCTCGTTTCTGCTTGTTTTAGTCATTTTGGCACGTTTTCATCAATTTGGTGCAATTTCAAGCCAAAATAGACAGATTTGGCCGAAATAAGCCAAATCGGTCGATTTGAGCAAATTCCTGGATGAAACGATCGTTTCTGAACGATTTCGCTCGTTTCTGCTTGTTTTAGTCATTTTGGCACGTTTTCATCAATTTGGTGCAATTTCAAGCCAAAATAGACAGATTTGGCCGAAATAAGCCAAATCGGTCGATTTGAGCAAATTCAGAGATGAAACGATCGTTTCTGACCGATTTCGCTCGTTTCTGCTTGTTTTAGTCATTTTGGAACGTTTTCATCAATTTGGTGCAATTTGAATTCAAAATAGACAGATTTGGCCGAAATAAGCCAAATCGGTCGATTTGAGCAAATTCAGAGATGAAACGATCGTTTCTGACCGATTTCGCTCGTTTCTGCCTGTTTTAGTCATTTTGGCACGTTTTCATCAATTTGGTGCAATTTGAATCCAAAATAGACAGATTTGGCCGAAATAAGCCAAATCGGTCGATTTGAGCAAATTCAGAGATGAAACGATCGTTTCTGACCGATTTCGCTCGTTTCTGCCTGTTTTAGTCATTTTGGCACGTTTTCATCAATTTGGTGCAATTTCAAGCCAAAATAGACAGATTTGGCCGAAATAAGCCAAATCGGTCGATTTGAGCAAATTCAGAGATGAAACGATCGATTCTGACCGATTTCGCTCGTTTCTGCCTGTTTTAGTCATTTTGGCACGTTTTCATCCATTTGGTTCTGTTTCCATCCAAAATAGACAGATTTGGCCGAAATAAGCCAAATCGGTCGATTTGAGCAAATTCAGAGATGAAACGATCGTTTCTGGCCGATTTCACTCGTTTCTGCCTGTTTTAGTCATTTTGGCACGTTTTCATCAATTTGGTGCAATTTCAAGCCAAATAGACAGATTTGGCCGAAATAAGCCAAATCGGTCGATTTGAGCAAATTCAGAGATGAAACGATCGATTCTGACCGATTTCGCTCGTTTCTGCCTGTTTTAGTCATTTTGGCACGTTTTCATCAATTTGGTGCAATTTCAAGCCAAAATAGACAGATTTGGCCGAAATAAGCCAAATCGGTCGATTTGAGCAAATTCAGAGATGAAACGATCGTTTCTGACCAATTTCGCTCGTTTCTGCCTGTTTTAGTCATTTTGGCACGTTTTCATCCATTTGGTTCTGTTTCCATCCAAAATAGACAGATTTGGCCGAAATAAGCCAAATCGGTCGATTTGAGCAAATTCAGAGATGAAACGATCGTTTCTGACCGATTTCGCTCGTTTCTGCCTGTTTTAGTCATTTTGGCACGTTTTCATCAATTTGGTGCAATTTCAAGCCAAAATAGACAGATTTGGCCGAAATAAGCCAAATCGGTCGATTTGAGCAAATTCAGAGATGAAACGATCGATTCTGACCGATTTCGCTCGTTTCTGCCTGTTTTAGTCATTTTGGCACGTTTTCATCCATTTGGTTCTGTTTCCATCCAAAATAGACAGATTTGGCCGAAATAAGCCAAATCGGTCGATTTGAGCAAATTCAGAGATGAAAGTTCGTTTCTGACCGATTTCGCTCGTTTCTGCCTGTTTTAGTCATTTTGGCACGTTTTCATCCATTTGGTTCTGTTTCCATCCAAAATAGACAGATTTGGCCGAAATAAGCCAAATCGGTCGATTTGAGCAAATTCCCGGATGAAACGATCGATTCTGACCGATTTCGCTCGTTTTCTGCCTGTTTTAGTCATTTTGGCACGTTTTCATCCATTTGGTTCTGTTTCCATCCAAAATAGACAGATTTGGCCGAAATAAGCCAAATCGGTCGATTTGAGCAAATTCAGAGATGAAACGATCGTTTCTGACCGATTTCGCTCGTTTTCTGCCTGTTTTAGTCATTTAGGCACGTTTTCATCAATTTGGTGCAATTTCAAGCCAAAATAGACAGATTTGGCCGAAATAAGCCATATCGGTCGATTTGAGCAAATT
Organism: Euwallacea similis; assembly: GCF_039881205.1. NCBI lineage: Eukaryota > Metazoa > Arthropoda > Insecta > Coleoptera > Curculionidae > Euwallacea > Euwallacea similis. The sequence continues at coordinate 2,236 of NW_027098724.1, forward strand.
CAGAGATGAAACGATCGTTTCTGACCGATTTCGCTCGTTTCTGCCTGTTTTAGTCATTTTGGCACGTTTTCATCCATTTGTTTCTGTTTCCATCCAAAATAGACAGATTTGGCCGAAATAAGCCAAATCGGTCGATTTGAGCAAATTCAGAGATGAAACGATCGTTTCTGACCGATTTCGCTAGTTTCTGCCTGTTTTAGTCATTTTGGCACGTTTTCATCCATTTGGTTCTGTTTCCATCCAAAATAGACAGATTTGGCCGAAATAAGCCAAATCGGTCGATTTGAGCAAATTCCTGGATGAAACGATCGTTTCTGAACGATTTCGCTCGTTTCTGCTTGTTTTAGTCATTTTGGCACGTTTTCATCAATTTGGTGCAATTTCAAGCCAAAATAGACAGATTTGGCCGAAATAAGCCAAATCGGTCGATTTGAGCAAATTCCCGGATGAAACGATCGATTCTGACCGATTTCGCTCGTTTCTGCCTGTTTTAGTCATTTTGGCACGTTTTCATCCATTTGGTTCTGTTTCCATCCAAAATAGACAGATTTGGCCGAAATAAGCCAAATCGGTCGATTTGAGCAAATTCCCGGATGAAACGATCGTTTCTGACCGATTTCGCTCGTTTCTGCTTGTTTTAGTCATTTTTGACACGTTTTCATCAATTTGGTGCAATTTCAAGCCAAAATAGACAGATTTGGCCGAAATAAGCCAAATCGGTCGATTTGAGCAAATTCAGAGATGAAACGATCGTTTCTGACCGATTTCGCTCGTTTCTGCTTGTTTTAGTCATTTTGACACGTTTTCATCAATTTGGTGCAATTTCAAGCCAAAATAGACAGATTTCGCCGAAATAAGCCAAATCGGTCGATTTGAGCAAATTCAGAGATGAAACGATCGTTTCTGACCGATTTCGCTCGTTTCTGCCTGTTTTAGTCATTTTGGCACGTTTTCATCCATTTGGTTCTGTTTCCATCCAAAATAGACAGATTTGGCCGAAATAAGCCAAATCGGTCGATTTGAGCAAATTCAGAGATGAAACGATCGTTTCTGACCGATTTCGCTCGTTTCTGCCTGTTTTAAGTCATTTTGGCACGTTTTCATCAATTTGGTGCAATTTGAATCCAAAATAGACAGATTTGGCCGAAATAAGCCAAATCGGTCGATTTGAGCAAATTCAGAGATGAAACGATCGTTTCTGACCGATTTCGCTCGTTTCTGCCTGTTTTAGTCATTTTGACACGTTTTCATCAATTTGGTGCAATTTCAAGCCAAAATAGACAGATTTCGCCGAAATAAGCCAAATCGGTCGATTTGAGCAAATTCAGAGATGAAACGATCGTTTCTGACCGATTTCGCTCGTTTCTGCCTGTTTTAGTCATTTTGGCACGTTTTCATCAATTTGGTGCAATTTCAAGCCAAAATAGACAGATTTGGCCGAAATAAGCCATATCGGTCGATTTGAGCAAATTCAGAGATGAAACGATCGTTTCTGACCGATTTCGCTCGTTTCTGCCTGTTTTAGTCATTTTGGCACGTTTTCATCCATTTGGTTCTGTTTCCATCCAAAATAGACAGATTTGGCCGAAATAAGCCAAATCGGTCGATTTGAGCAAATTCAGAGATGAAACGATCGTTTCTGACCGATTTCGCTCGTTTCTGCTTGTTTTAGTCATTTTGGCACGTTTTCACCAATTTGGTGCAATTTGAATACAAAATAGACAAATTTGGCCGAAATAAGCCAAATCGGTCGATTTGAGCAAATTCGGAGATGAAACGATCGTTTCTGACCGATTTCGCTTGTTTCTGCTTGTTTTAGTCATTTTGGCACGTTTTCATCCATTTGGTTCTGTTTCCATCCAAAATAGACAGATTTGGCCGAAATAAGCCAAATCGGTCGATTTGAGCAAATTCAGAGATGAAACGATCGTTTCTGACCGATTTCGCTCGTTTCTGCTTGTTTTAGTCATTTTGGCACGTTTTCATCAATTTGGTGCAATTTCAAGCCAAAATAGACAGATTTGGCCGAAATAAGCCAAATCGGTCCATTTGAGCAAATTCCTGGATGAAACGATCGTTTCTGACCGATTTCGCTCGTTTCTGCCTGTTTTTGTCATTTTGGCACGTTTTCATCAATTTGGTGCAATTTCAAGCCAAAATAGACAGATTTGGCCGAAATAAGCCAAATCGGTCGATTTGAGCAAATTCAGAGATGAAACGATCGTTTCTGACCGATTTCGCTCGTTTCTGCCTGTTTTAGTCATTTTGGCACGTTTTCATCCATTTGTTTCTGTTTCCATCCAAAATAGACAGATTTGGCCGAAATAAGCCAAATCGGTCGATTTGAGCAAATTCAGAGATGAAACGATCGTTTCTGACCGATTTCGCTCGTTTCTGCCTGTTTTAGTCATTTTGGCACGTTTTCATCCATTTGTTTCTGTTTCCATCCAAAATAGACAGATTTGGCCGAAATAAGCCAAATCGGTCGATTTGAGCAAATTCCTGGATGAAACGATCGTTTCTGAACGATTTCGCTCGTTTCTGCCTGTTTTAGTCATTTTGGTACGTTTTCATCAATTTGGTGCAATTTCAAGCCAAAATAGACAGATTTGGCCGAAATAAGCCAAATCGGTCGATTTGAGCAAATTCAGAGATGAAACGATCGTTTCTGACCGATTTCGCTCGTTTCTGCCTGTTTTAGTCATTTTGGCACGTTTTCATCCATTTGGTTCTGTTTCCATCCAAAATAGACAGATTTGGCCGAAATAAGCCAAATCGGTCGATTTGAGCAAATTCCTGGATGAAACGATCGTTTCTGAACGATTTCGCTCGTTTCTGCTTGTTTTAGTCATTTTGGCACGTTTTCATCAATTTGGTGCAATTTCAAGCCAAAATAGACAGATTTGGCCGAAATAAGCCAAATCGGTCGATTTGAGCAAATTCCCGGATGAAACGATCGATTCTGACCGATTTCGCTCGTTTCTGCCTGTTTTAGTCATTTTGGCACGTTTTCATCCATTTGGTTCTGTTTCCATCCAAAATAGACAGATTTGGCCGAAATAAGCCAAATCGGTCGATTTGAGCAAATTCCCGGATGAAACGATCGTTTCTGACCGATTTCGCTCGTTTCTGCTTGTTTTAGTCATTTTGACACGTTTTCATCAATTTGGTGCAATTTCAAGCCAAAATAGACAGATTTCGCCGAAATAAGCCAAATCGGTCGATTTGAGCAAATTCAGAGATGAAACGATCGTTTCTGACCGATTTCGCTCGTTTCTGCCTGTTTTAGTCATTTTGACACGTTTTCATCAATTTGGTGCAATTTCAAGCCAAAATAGACAGATTTCGCCGAAATAAGCCAAATCGGTCGATTTGAGCAAATTCAGAGATGAAACGATCGTTTCTGACCGATTTCGCTCGTTTCTGCCTGTTTTAGTCATTTTGGCACGTTTTCATCAATTTGGTGCAATTTCAAGCCAAAATAGACAGATTTGGCCGAAATAAGCCAAATCGGTCGATTTGAGCAAATTCAGAGATGAAACGATCGATTCTGACCGATTTCGCTCGTTTCTGCCTGTTTTAGTCATTTTGGCACGTTTTCATCCATTTGGTTCTGTTTCCATCCAAAATAGACAGATTTGGCCGAAATAAGCCAAATCGGTCGATTTGAGCAAATTCAGAGATGAAACGATCGTTTCTGACCGATTTCGCTCGTTTCTGCCTGTTTTAGTCATTTTGACACGTTTTCATCAATTTGGTGCAATTTCAAGCCAAAATAGACAGATTTCGCCGAAATAAGCCAAATCGGTCGATTTGAGCAAATTCAGAGATGAAACGATCGTTTCTGACCGATTTCGCTCGTTTCTGCCTGTTTTAGTCATTTTGGCACGTTTTCATCAATTTGGTGCAATTTCAAGCCAAAATAGACAGATTTGGCCGAAATAAGCCAAATCGGTCGATTTGAGCAAATTCAGAGATGAAACGATCGATTCTGACCGATTTCGCTCGTTTCTGCCTGTTTTAGTCATTTTGGCACGTTTTCATCCATTTGGTTCTGTTTCCATCCAAAATAGACAGATTTGGCCGAAATAAGCCAAATCGGTCGATTTGAGCAAATTCAGAGATGAAACGATCGTTTCTGACCGATTTCACTCGTTTCTGCCTGTTTTAGTCATTTTGGCACGTTTTCATCAATTTGGTGCAATTTCAAGCCAAAATAGACAGATTTGGAAGAAATAAGCCAAATCGGTCGATTTGAGCAAATTCAGAGATGAAACGATCGATTCTGACCGATTTCGCTCGTTTCTGCCTGTTTTAGTCATTTTGGCACGTTTTCATCAATTTGGTGCAATTTCAAGCCAAAATAGACAGATTTGGAAGAAATAAGCCAAATCGGTCGATTTGAGCAAATTCAGAGATGAAACGATCGATTCTGACCGATTTCGCTCGTTTCTGCCTGTTTTAGTCATTTTGGCACGTTTTCATCAATTTGGTGCAATTTCAAGCCAAAATAGACAGATTTGGAAGAAATAAGCCAAATCGGTCGATTTGAGCAAATTCAGAGATGAAACGATCGTTTCTGACCGATTTCGCTCGTTTCTGCCTGTTTTAGTCATTTTGGCACGAGTTACATTATAGCAACATATAAGTTTCCATATAATAAATTACGCCGCAAATCTTGCTGACGATGTAACTATTTTCATATAAATAAGAAAATGTTCTAGATTAGAATTAATTAATATCTAATATTCATACTGTTGTTACCATTTAGTTAGAAGTCAGTTGTGAGAAATAAAGTTTTTTTTTAAAAATAAAGAACAACGTTACGAGTTGTTAACTGGCGCAGTCGTTCGGATAAGTTTTTCGGGCTTGCTATCAAATTATTGATATCGAACTAACCGAAGACAATCGAACTCTACGAAAAAAGTGAAGTGAAAAAAAACTGTTCTACAGAGGAGTTTGCCCAGAATCGCCAAACTCGCAAGAATCTGCATCTTTGAGAGGACCAAATTGCCAACCAGAGAGCTGATACTTATAGGATGATCTCAACTACCATCATCGTACTACAGTAAGTGCAATTGATGAGTTAATTTTCATGTCAAAAGTTGATGAATTATTAGTTCAATTAGAAACTTTGCATTTAGATATACCTTCAACTGACTTCACTCCTGAAATCCAAGTTATAAATAAATCCCATTCAAATCTTTCTGTTCTTAACGAAATTCCTGAAAATATGGCTGAATTTAAACCCGAATACCTTAAATGTATCCCGGATTTCGACGGTAATCCAAATGACTTAAACAGATATTTAACTGTTTGTCAATCTGTTATTGATTCATTTTATCTTGCTCAACAGCCAAATCATTTTCAGAATGTATATTTGCTGAATTGCATTATTGGAAAATTAACTGGTAATGCTAAATTAGTATTAGGGACGCAGAATGTAACCACTTGGGATGAACTAAAATTTACTTTAAATCGACATTTTGCTGATCAAAGGGACGAAGGTTGCCTTAATCGTGATTTAGTAATGCTTCGTCAGCAAAATGGCGAAAGTCCGAATCAATTTTACGATCGCGTTTTGCATATTTTGAATTTATTATGCTCTTATATAGATGTGCATGAGACAACAGATCAAGCGAGAAATCTGAAGAGAGATTTGTATAATGATATGGCTCTAAAAACTTTTTTATCTGGCCTTAAAGAACCGTTAGGTACAACAATCCGTTGTATGCGACCCAGAGATCTCCCTCAAGCTTTACAATTTGTAATGGAAGAAAATAATATCCATTATTTTCAATCAAACACAAGATCACAAAATTACTCACAACAATCTACACGAATAACAAGACCAGTACTTAATCAAAATTCATTTTCAAATATACAAACTCGAAATTTTAACTCAAATCTTCCATACAATCCTATGAGACAACCGCAATCACCGCCATTTCGGTCAAATTTCTACCAAAGCCCGCCTTTTCCAACAAATTCACGATCTTACGGAAATAGACCAACAACCAATGTCTTTAAGCCAAACCCAAATAGACCTTTACCAAAACCCACACCAATGAGCACGTCAACTAGACAAACAACAAAATCATCTAGGCCTTATTTTAATAACAATTTTAGAAATTATAATCAGCAAAGACCAAATTATAATCAACCACAAAATTTTTCGGCTGAGGAACTCTATAACGCGAATATCATTGACCAATCTTGTGATTATGACGATAATACGGAAATTTACCAACATGATACATTACCTCAAAATTGTTATAAAACGCAATACGAATATCAGTCGCAATTGAATCAAAACGTAAATAAGCACCCAGTCTATGAGGCAGACGCTGACTCAGCAAATCGTCAGTCAACAAGTACAGACATAAATTTTTCCAGGCCTCGCCTCGTAAACAACGAAACCTGACACCTGAGATAATATCATTTAACAACGCAAATACTAGTGAACTTTCTTATGTTATTTTTCCGGAATACGATTTAAAATTCTTAATTGATAGTGGTTCGACTAAGTCTTTCATTGATCCTGAAGTAGCAAAGAAATTTTTTTCAAATTGTATTAAAAATGATCCGTTCATTGTATCTACTGTCTTCCAACAATCTGCTCATAAACATAGTGCAGAAATTCCAGTATCAAACATTTTTAAACTTCCAGAACCCTTTAGTATGAAATTTTATCTATTTAAATTTCATAATATATTTGATGGTTTGATAGGAATAGATAACTTGAAAAAATTACAGGCTAGCATAGACTATGATAAAGGATATTTGGTTACACCTTTTACAAGAATACAATTGAAATTTCACAAAACTAAAGTACAAATAAATAATGTGACCGTGGAAGCACGTAGCCAGCGAGTCATCAGAATTAAAGTAAATATTCAACATGGTGACGTAGTAATTCCGTATCAAAAACTACACAATTGTGAAATTCCTAACTGTATTGCTTTAGCTAAAAATGGTTACGCATTAACTACCGTACTAAACAACACATGTAACCCAGTAACCTTAGACATTTCTGAACCGTTTAATGTAGAGGCATATGATAGCACTACTCAAATTGATTTAAATCATTTTCAAACTAATCCTGGTCAGTCACAAAAATTTGATCCCACAGACATTCGAACTGATCATCTTAATGAAGAAGAAAAATCTAAAATATTGGATTTGTGTAAAGAATTTTCAGATATATTTTATCATGAAGGAATGCCCCTTACATTTACAAGTCAAATTAAACACTCGATTAGAACTGTTGATGAATCACCCGTTTATGCGAAATCTTATAGATACCCGTTTGTACATAAACAAGAGGTAGAAAGACAAATTGGAAATATGCTAAAACAAAATATTATCCGTCCTAGCCAATCACCATGGTCCGCACCAATTTGGGTGGTACCAAAAAAACTTGATGCGTCGGGGAAACAAAAATGGCGTGTATGTATTGATTTTCGGAAGCTTAATGAAAAGACAATTGATGATAAATATCCTTTGCCTAATATATCGGATCTTTTGGATAAACTTGGTAAATGCCAATATTTCAGTACACTAGATCTCGCTAGCGGTTATTACCAAATTGAAATGGATGAGAAAGATATACAAAAAACAGCATTCAGCACGGAACAGGGACATTTTGAATATACCCGTATGCCATTCGGTTTGAAAAATGCACCAGCAACATTTCAGAGAGTTATGGACAATATTTTGAGAGGAATACAAAATGAAAAGTGTCTCGTTTATCTTGATGATATCATTATTTTTTCAACGTCATTGCAAGAACATTTGGAACGTCTTAGAGCAGTATTTAATAGACTTAGAAAATCTAATTTCAAAATTCAACTAGATAAAAGTGAATTTCTCAGACGTGAGGTGGCCTATTTAGGACATATAGTAACGCCTGACGGAGTAAAACCGAACCCAGATAAAATTATTGCTATAAAGAATTATCCAATACCAAGTAATACAAAACAAATTAAAGGATTTTTGGGATTGTTAGGTTATTATCGAAAATTTATAAACAATTTTGCGAAGTTAACTAAACCGTTGACCAAATGTCTTAAAAAAGGAGCAAAAATTGAGCATAATAAAGAATTTGTTGAATGTTTCGAAACTTGTAAGAATTTATTAATGAATGAACCAATTTTACAATATCCGGATATGTCGAAAACATTTAATTTAACATGCGATGCTAGCAATGTGGCACTCGGTGCTGTATTATCGCAGGGACCGATAGGTCAAGATCTCCCAGTAGCGTACGCGTCGCGAACTTTGAATGATTCAGAGCAAAAATATTCTACAATTGAAAAAGAGTGTCTTTGTTTAGTTTGGGCTACCAAATATTTTAGACCTTACCTCTTTGGAAAAAAATTTAACATAATTACTGATCATAAACCTCTGCAATGGCTATTTAACTTAAAAGATCCTTCATCTAAACTCTTGAGATGGCGCATTAAATTAGAGGAATTTGATTATAGAATTATATATAAAAAAGGAAATTTAAACACAAATGCCGATGCTTTAAGTAGAATTGAATTGCACACAAAAGAAACAGACGGATTTGCAAATTTAGTGGAATACATGGAAAAATTCAATGAAAGTCTGCAAAATGAAACAAACGATAGAAATACTTCTGATCAAGATAACAGACAGAGCGACGATCAACTTGATCGGCTGTCAACAATGGTTCAACCAGATATGGAACAAAGGGAAATACAAGATCCTATTCAAGAAGAAAGAGAAATTACAAATGAAAACGAAACTGTCCACACTAATGCTGAACAGGAACCAATAGTGGGAGTACCTATTCAAGAGACCGCTGTTAATTACGGTGCCAATCAAGTAGTAATTTCCCAAGTTTTTCATTCCCCAGCTAAATTAAAAAAATTAACCTTATTTGGTAAAAAAAATAGATTTATACTGCAGCTATCAGAAAATAACTTTGAACATGATTTGATGAAATTCCTTATCGAAAATATTGCCCCGGAAAAATTATATTCGTTATATTTTGAAAATCCAGAAACGTATCCTTTATTTTGTGAAGTTGTAAGAAAAAATTTTAAATGGCCATCCTTGAAATTAAAAAGATGCACAATAAAACTTATCGACGTAACAGAAGAATCGGAAATTCCAGAAATTATTCAAGCGTATCATGAAGGAAAAACAAATCATAGAGGAATTGAGGAAACAGAGCAAAGAATCAAAACAAAATATTATTGGCCTAATATAAAAAATTCTATACAAACTTATATAAATCGATGTGAAATTTGCCAAAAAAGTAAATACGAGAGACACCCCATTAATATGGAAATGAACATTACACCTACGGCATGTAGACCTTTTGAAATTCTTCATATGGACGTATATACTTTGGAAAAAACAAAATTCTTAACGATAATCGATAGTTTTTCTAAATACGCTCAAGCATATCCTCTAAATTCATTAGCTGCTACGGAAATAGCTGATAACTTAATTACATTCTTTTCTCATCATGGAATCCCAACTCAAGTAATTGTTGATAATGGAACAGAATTTAAAAATACAGTAGTAACAGAATTATTGGGACTTCATAAAATTAAAATTCATTTCTGTTCTCCGAACCATCCTCAATCTAATGGCGTAGTTGAAAGACTTCATTCAACTTTAGCAGAACATATACGGTTACTAAATAATCAAGATCAAAATAAAACACATATTATCAAAAAAATAAAATATGCTATACTAGCATACAATAATTCTATTCACTCAGCGACAAATCTTAAACCAATAGATATAATAAATGGTCATATTAATTGCGAAGATCCTTTTAATGTAGACATAGATCAAACTCTTATGACTAACTATGTAACTGATCATCGAGATCGAACGAAAATTTTATATTCGAAAATAAATCAATTATTAATTCAAGGTAAAGAGAAAACTATAGGAAAGTTAAATGAAAATAGAGATAAACCAAATTTGTTTGAACCTCAAACCCAAACGTACATTAAGAAACATTCAAGAGATAAATTATCCAATACTTTCCAACCCCAAACAAAGATAGAAACTACCAACCCTTTACGTAAAACTGTAGGTACTACAGGTCAAGCTAAAATTCACATGGATAATCTTAAAAGACCTTTTAGGAATAGATACAGCTTTGATGCGAAATTATAAAACTAAAATAAAAATATATGTATAAATATAAATATATATATTAATTTTAAATATTAAGTAACAAATAATATTGTATTTCAGTGTCCTTGTTGGAGCATTTGGAAGTCAAGCTCAAAACATTGTCATGATACAAGAAATAAACGATAATCCAGGCATCATACCTCTTAAAGTAGGCCATGCTAGAATTACAGATTATAAGCATACAATGTTACATTACTACGATCTAAACCCAATCATTAACTACATGAACGCATTGCACATAAAGACGTTAAATGTGACAAAACAAGTAAACAATACTAAGCAATACAGACCATATACAGAACAATTGAAAACTTATTTGAAAATCGTCGAATTCATTCAAGAAAGGACTGAGACAAAACTATATCAGATAACGCCACACCCCCAAAGAAAGAAACGTGGACTAATAAATGGGTTAGGTTCCATATTTAAATCTATTACGGGAAATCTTGACGCATCTGACGGAGATAGATACAATAATCTTATACAAACTCTCCAGATAAATCAAGAAAATCTAGAAGCAGAAATTTCTAACCAAGGATCATTATCAATAACGGTAATGGAATCGTTTAATCGTACAATGCAGCAATTATATGAAAATGAGAAGTTGATTGAAAATAAAATGAATCAGGTTCTACCATATATTGGAGATGTAGCATATGTTAGAAACTTCGTATTATTAAAAGAAGTAATTAACGAAATTATTAACATGTACCAAATAATTGATTCTATCCTTCAAGATATGGAGAACTCATTAGTATTCTCACGGCTTAAACTTATGCATCCGAGCATAATCAAAACCAATGATTTATATATTGAATTAAGTAAACTCCAAAAAAGACTGGGAGTTGATCGATTACCTATAGCTGTGACAAAAGACAAAATCCAATTATTCGAACAAATCATTGATTTTGAGTGCTTTGTTTTCAAGAATAAAATAACACATGTTTTACACATTCCTATTGTGCATAATCAATCTTTTGATTACTTCCACTTATATTCAGTTCCTATCCTTAACAAAGGTCAGTTTAAGGTTATTTTACCTCAAAATAAATTTCTCTTGTTAAATCAATTGCACTACGTTTACTTCGGAGAGAGATGTCAGAAGATGAAACCAGAACTTTATCTATGCCACAAGGAGAATTTAAACAAAATCGAAGAAGATGCCCCTTGCGAAGTTAAATTATTAAATTACGGCAAATCCGTTCCAACATGCAATCAAATCGAAGTTCAAATCACAGAAACAATAACAAACCAATTAGATGACGTCAACCAATGGATAGTGGTGTGCCCAAAAAGGGAAGCTGTAAAAATCTACTGTCAAGGAGGACAAAACGAAATTAAAAACTTAATCGGAACATTCTTGTGCCAAATTCCATTGGGATGCTCCGTGACAATCAAAGACCAAACTATATACCATAATCAAGAAGTAATCAAATCAAATCTACAAACCATGCTATTCCCGGACATCAACACGACTGAAACCATCTTACCAACACTGAATCTAAGCCTGCACATTCCAGAACTAAAGTTGGATGACCTACATGAATTGCGAAACACAGCCTTCAAGAAACGACATCAACTTTTGCAAACCAACCAGTTATTGAACTCTCCTAACATTTGGACAATATTCATTTACATATTGATCGCAACTTGCTGCTTAATTCTAATTGCTAAATGGATAATCATGCCGAGGATGCTGAGAAGAAAATCAACCAGACCGGAACCAGAAGCCATTCAACTTCCAAGACAAGCATAGAAGTTGAAACTTAGGGGGAAGGAGTTACATTATAGCAACATATAAGTTTCCATATAATAAATTACGCCGCAAATCTTGCTGACGATGTAACTATTTTCATATAAATAAGAAAATGTTCTAGATTAGAATTAATTAATATCTAATATTCATACTGTTGTTACCATTTAGTTAGAAGTCAGTTGTGAGAAATAAAGTTTTTTTTTTAAAATAAAGAACAACGTTACGAGTTGTTAACTCACGTTTTCATCAATTTGGTGCAATTTCAAGCCAAAATAGACAGATTTGGCCGAAATAAGCCAAATCGGTCGATTTGAGCAAATTCAGAGATGAAACGATCGTTTCTGACCGATTTCGCTCGTTTCTGCCTGTTTTAGTCATTTTGGCACGTTTTCATCAATTTGGTGCAATTTCAAGCCAAAATAGACAGATTTGGCCGAAATAAGCCAAATCGGTCGATTTGAGCAAATTCAGAGATGAAACGATCGATTCTGACCGATTTCGCTCGTTTCTGCCTGTTTTAGTCATTTTGGCACGTTTTCATCCATTTGGTTCTGTTTCCATCCAAAATAGACAGATTTGGCCGAAATAAGCCAAATCGGTCGATTTGAGCAAATTCAGAGATGAAACGATCGTTTCTGACCGATTTCACTCGTTTCTGCCTGTTTTAGTCATTTTGGCACGTTTTCATCAATTTGGTGCAATTTCAAGCCAAAATAGACAGATTTGGAAGAAATAAGCCAAATCGGTAGATTTGAGCAAATTCAGAGATGAAACGATCGATTCTGACCGATTTCGCTCGTTTCTGCCTGTTTTAGTCATTTTGGCACGTTTTCATCAATTTGGTGCAATTTCAAGCCAAAATAGACAGATTTGGCCGAAATAAGCCAAATCGGTCGATTTGAGCAAATTCAGAGATGAAACGATCGTTTCTGACCGATTTCACTCGTTTCTGCCTGTTTTAGTCATTTTGGCACGTTTTCATCAATTTGGTGCAATTTCAAGCCAAAATAGACAGATTTGGCCGAAATAAGCCAAATCGGTCGATTTGAGCAAATTCAGAGATGAAACGATCGTTTCTGACCGATTTCGCTCGTTTCTGCCTGTTTTAGTCATTTTGGCACGTTTTCATCAATTTGGTGCAATTTCAAGCCAAAATAGACAGATTTGGCCGAAATAAGCCAAATCGGTCGATTTGAGCAAATTCAGAGATGAAACGATCGTTTCTGACCGATTTCGCTCGTTTCTGCCTGTTTTAGTCATTTTGGCACGTTTTCATCAATTTGGTGCAATTTCAAGCCAAAATAGACAGATTTGGCCGAAATAAGCGAAATCGGTCGATTTGAGCAAATTCAGAGATGAAACGATCGTTTCTGACCGATTTCGCTCGTTTCTGCTTGTTTTAGTCATTTTGGCACGTTTTCATCAATTTGGTGCAATTTCAAGCCAAAATAGACAGATTTGGCCGAAATAAGCCAAATCGGTCGATTTGAGCAAATTCAGAGATGAAACGATCGTTTCTGACCGATTTCGCTCGTTTCTGCCTGTTTTAGTCATTTTGGCACGTTTTCATCAATTTGGTGCAATTTCAAGCCAAAATAGACAGATTTGGCCGAAATAAGCCAAATCGGTCGATTTGAGCAAATTCAGAGATGAAACGATCGTTTCTGACCGATTTCGCTCGTTTCTGCTTGTTTTAGTCATTTTGGCACGTTTTCATCCATTTGGTTCTGTTTCCATCCAAAATAGACAGATTTGGCCGAAATAAGCCAAATCGGTCGATTTGAGCAAATTCCCGGATGAAACGATCGATTCTGACCGATTTCGCTCGTTTCTGCCTGTTTTAGTCATTTTGGCACGTTTTCATCCATTTGGTTCTGTTTCCATCCAAAATAGACAGATTTGGCCGAAATAAGCCAAATCGGTCGATTTGAGCAAATTCAGAGATGAAACGATCGTTTCTGACCGATTTCGCTCGTTTCTGCTTGTTTTAGTCATTTTGGCACGTTTTCATCCATTTGGTTCTGTTTCCATCCAAAATAGACAGATTTGGCCGAAATAAGCCAAATCGGTCGATTTGAGCAAATTCCCGGATGAAACGATCGATTCTGACCGATTTCGCTCGTTTCTGCCTGTTTTAGTCATTTTGGCACGTTTTCATCCATTTGGTTCTGTTTCCATCCAAAATAGACAGATTTGGCCGAAATAAGCCAAATCGGTCGATTTGAGCAAATTCAGAGATGAAACGATCGTTTCTGACCGATTTCGCTCGTTTCTGCCTGTTTTAGTCATTTTGGCACGTTTTCATCAATTTGGTGCAATTTCAAGCCAAAATAGACAGATTTGGCCGAAATAAGCCAAATCGGTCGATGTGAGCAAATTCAGAGATGAAACGATCGTTTCTGACCGATTTCGCTCGTTTCTGCCTGTTTTAGTCATTTTGGCACGTTTTCATCCATTTGGTTCTGTTTCCATCCAAAATAGACAGATTTGGCCGAAATAAGCCAAATCGGTCGATTTGAGCAAATTCAGAGATGAAACGATCGTTTCTGACCGATTTCGCTCGTTTCTGCCTGTTTTAGTCATTTTGGCACGTTTTCATCCATTTGTTTCTGTTTCCATCCAAAATAGACAGATTTGGCCGAAATAAGCCAAATCGGTCGATTTGAGCAAATTCCTGGATGAAACGATCGTTTCTGACCGATTTCGCTCGTTTCTGCCTGTTTTAGTCATTTTGGCACGTTTTCATCAATTTGGTGAAATTTGGATTCAAAATAGACAAATTTGGCCGAAATAAGCCAAATCGGTCGATTTGAGCAAATTCCTGGATGAAACGATCGTTTCTGAACGATTTCGCTCGTTTCTGCCTGTTTTAGTCATTTTGGCACGTTTTCATCCATTTGGTTCTGTTTCCATCCAAAATAGACAGATTTGGCCGAAATAAGCCAAATCGGTCGATTTGAGCAAATTCCTGGATGAAACGATCGTTTCTGAACGATTTCGCTCGTTTCTGCCTGTTTTAGTCATTTTGGCACGTTTTCATCAATTTGGTGCAATTTCAAGCCAAAATAGACGCGGTTCGGTGCGAACAAGCGTCTAGGCAAGACGTGTGTAAGATCGCTCCGGCGGAAATCTGTCGTTTTGTACGGTAAAAGTAGTGCGAAAAAAGAATTTTTTACGTCTACGGATTGTGCATATTGTATGCTAAATTTTGAAGCTAGTGAAGTGGCGATGCGGGTGAGATTTCAGCGCGATTAAGGTGATTTTGATGTCTTAAACAAAGGATCCGGTAAGGCGTTGAAATTCTTATTGCCCAAAACGGTCATTTAGCCGAGGCCTGGGTGCCATAAATCGTCTCTCTAGGGACGCAAAGACCCTTTTGGGCAGCAACATCTGGTTGCCAAGTGTTTGTCATATTGTGTATACTTTCGTCGAATTCTCGCTTTTGGCCGCGAAAGTAATTTATAAATTTTGTTAGTACCCCCACAATGGATCCCATTGTGGAGGTTAAATTGCTGCAATGTAGTAGCGATGTTGAGAGCGCGGGGGTATGGTCCCAAAAATTAAGACCGCGAAAACGAAGATCCCCGCGAAATACTAGTGGATCTTCGTCGAGCTCCGAGGAATCCTCATCTGGGGAAAATTCGCCGCGGTGTAGCTCCGTAAAAAAAGCTCCCGCGAAAAAGGCGAAAACAAATGCCGCGATGGAGGAACTTAGGTTCCTCATAAATGCAATGTTCCTCGAAGGGAGGAATCTAATGGCCCTTATTAGAGCAAACCGGAGTACGAATCGCGAGATAAAACAATCCGCGAAAAAGGTCCAGTCGTTTACGGACAAATTGTACCGGGGGGAAAAACTCTTCCTGCAACAGGCGGAAAAATTCTGCCAACCGGAAAAATCGGTTTCGTTCGCGACGATCGGATCTCAAACGGTCAGGATAGCTAATCCCAAAACGCGGGAAATTGGCGTCCAAACGGGCGAAGAGTCGACGGTCGAAGTTTTCCCGTCAGAAATCAGTTTCCAAGCGTGGAAACAAGTTGCGGAAAAACCATGGTCTAACACGGTTTTTACAAGTACCGCGGTCGTGGTGGGAAATCCTCTGGAGGACACTCTCCCGGAGGAACCTAAGGTCGTGTTTGTCGAACACGACGATCGGGAAATGGCTGAGAGCATTCAAGCCCAGTTCAGGAGTCGTTATCCTGAAATTAAAGACCTGGAGGACTTCGACGTTCTTGAGCAGGTCGTAAAAATCAATTCTAAGAAAGTGGTGAAATCCTCAGGACAGAGGATTATCAAAGTAAATGTTCCTTCCGGAGAGAAGGAAATATTTACCAAACTGGCCAAGCTCAAATCTGAGTTTGGTCAGGAAAAACGACTTGCCCTTCATCACGTGAAGGGCTTATCCTTAACGAAGTTCCGGAAAATGGCTCAGTTCATTTTCCGCGAGGGTCCTAAAATTAGGATTTTTACGACCCGCTCAAAAACGTCGGAGGAAAAACAAACTCCTCAAATAAAAAAGAAAAATTTCGCGACGTATGCAATCGTCGTGAACAAACAAAAAGAGAACGCGGCGGAGACCATCAAGAAAATTAGCTCGTCCCTGGGCGGTAATGAAAAAAGGAATCGAATCAAAACCATTAAGTCTAATAAGGAGGGGAATCTCGTGATTACTCTCGAAAAAGACGAAAAAGCTCTTGAAACAATTGGCAGGGACATCGAAAAGTCTCTCGGGAAAGACAGCGTGCGGCTTCTCAAGGAGAGGCAAGAAAAGACCGCGATCTTTATTCGCGGAATGGACGCCGCGGCCTCTAAACAGGACGTCTTCAGGGCTTTGAAAGCCGTGATCCCGGATCTCAAGGAGACCGAAGTCGCGATCGGGGAAATGCGCCCGTACGCGAAATCCGAGCAAGCTGTGACCGTGCGACTTACAGAAAAACTCGCGGAAAAGATCCTGGGGGAATCATTACGCGTGGGCCTCGTTAGGTGCAAGCTCGAACGGCACCTAAAAGTTGAACGGTGCGCGAGATGCTGGGCGTATGATCACGCGACGTCAAATTGCAACGGTCCTGATCGCAGGAAATGTTGTTTTCGGTGCGGAAAACCGGATCATCGGGGCAAGAATTGTCCCCAAAAAGAAGAGGACTGCGTCTGCGTCCTCTGCAAGGAAAAGGGGCACCGTCCGGGAAGCAATATATGCTCGAAATTCCGCGACGCTCTCAACTGCGCGAGATCGGCTAGAAGATTCGAAAAGCGCCAGGATCTCTTAAGACAACGCGAAGCGGCCGAAGAACAAAACACGACGATCACGGAAAATCGTCAATAAGCGGATTTAATTTTCACACTACCTAAATTCTCGCATAAAACAAAAAAGCGTCTCTCCTACCCTTTTTTAAGCAAACAACTCAATTTAATTACAGTTCCGTTAATCAAACAAGTAACTTCCATAAATGAAATTAAAATTCAAAACAAAAATCCTACAGATTAATGCCGACCGTTCGATTAAAGCACACGACATGGCCTTCCTGGAAGCAGCTAAGCGAAATATCGATTTAATTGTGGCCAGCGAGCCAAATAAAAAATTAATTCAAAACAATCCAAAATGGATTGGCGATAACTTAGGAAACGTAGCCATTTTGGCGAGAACCAATATTGTGAGGTTCTCAAAAGTGATTCGTGGGGACGGTTTTATTGTACTATTCGGAGAAGAATATACAATTATTGCCGGATACATTTCGCCTAACTGCACAATGGAGCGGTTCGATCAATACCTGACCGATTTGCAACAAGCGGCTGCCGGCCGACACGGTGAATTAGTCCTATTAGGTGATTTCAATGCCAAATCTCCGGATTGGGGTGCGATGGTGGAAGACGCCAGGGGCGGGGCGTTGTCCCAGTTGGCGGGGGCTCTAGAAATGGTGCCCCTCAACACGGGAGAACCCACGTTCGTTAGAAGGGAGCAACAATCGTGCATCGACGTCACGTTTGTTAGCAAAGGCCTAGTTAACCATGTTACGGATTGGCAAGTGTTAGAAAATGAGCCGTGTTCGCCGCATAAGCACATTTGCTTTGAAATTGGCAGCACATCGGTGCGGAAAACTCAACTACTCAGTTGCGTAAAGCTGGAAAAGCAGAAGTTCATTGAAGCATTCGGAAATATCCTAGTACGTCACCCAGAGGTGAATAGTGGAAAGGAAATTTCGAAACTCATGAAAGAAGCTTTTCGAGCGGCGTGCGATGTAAATCGCAACGAAGCGACGGGCAGTCCGAACCCGTACTGGTGGACAGAGCAAATCGAGCAGATGAGAAAAAACTGCATTAAAGCCAGACGACGTGCACTTCGCGCTCGCGGAAATTCGAACATTGCGGATACTGACACGGAGGCGTTGTGGCAAAGGTACAAGGACGCGAGAAAGTCCCTCCATAAGGAGATAAGTTCGCGAAAAAAGGCAAGCTGGACCGAGCTGTGCACGAAACTCGACGAGGATATCTGGGGTGACGGTTACAAAATCGTCATGAGGCAACTCAAACCTGGGAATCCTTTCGAGTTGACTGCAAAAAGAAAAGTAGAAATCGCGGAGCACCTTTTCCCGAGGGGCCTCGGCTACATACCGGCGAAGATAATGCCAGTTGTTTTTACCCCCTTCTCGCAAGAAGAAGTAAGAATTGCTGTTTGCAAGTTAAAGAACGCAGCAGCCCCCGGACCCGACGGTCTTAGGGCGGAAGCGGTCAAGTATACCTTCGAAGCGTACCCGGACGTATGGCTTCGAGTACTAAATCAGATGCTGGAAAACCAGGAATTTCCGGATTCCTGGAAAGTAGCGAAGCTAATCTTGCTCCTTAAACCGAACAAGGATAGCGAACAGCTGGGATCGTACAGGCCTATTTGTCTAATCGATGCTGCAGCCAAGCTGTACGAACACCTCATCAAGAGCCGTCTTGAGGAGGAACTGGTAGCAAAACATCCGCTGTCCGAAGTACAGTTTGGCTTCAGAAAAGGAAAATCCGCGATACACGCCATGGAGCGAGTCATCGAGGTAGCCCGCGACGCCAAAAATCGGCGTCGTGGAGAACGGTGGTGTGCGTTGATCACGCTAGACGTGAAAAACGCATTCAACAGCGCCTCTTGGACGTGCATAATAAACGAACTGGCGAGAAGAAAGATCTCGAATTACTTAATAAACGTAATAAAAGACTACTTCACTAACAGAGTAGTAAAAATAGACAAAGAGACTAAGTTCAACATGGCGATGGGCATACCGCAAGGGTCGGTACTCGGCCCTCTCCTGTGGAACCTAATGTACGACCCCATCTTGGAAGCGGGCAAATCCGAAAATGCGACGCCCATTGGCTATGCGGACGACATCGCTCTTGTCGTCTGCGGCTCCGATAGGGCGGAACTAATCGACGAAGCAAATGGTGCAATAAACCGTTGCGTACAATGGCTTACGGACCATTCGCTCAAGATAGCCCCGGAAAAAACCGAAGCGGTCATTCTAAGCGGGAAAAGGTATAGGAGGGATTTATTTTTCCTAGCCAGCGGCGTCCGAATCGAGCCCAAAAAATCCATAAGATATTTGGGCGTCGAATTTGGCGAAAACTTGTACCACGCGCATCACGTGAAAGAAATCTGCAATAAGAGTCTAAAGAAATTAGGCCTAATTCAAAGGATTATGTCGACGATGGACGGTCCATCCACTCAAAAAAGGCAGCTGCTTTACGGAGTGGTACAGTCGACGCTCCTCTATGCCGCCCCGATTTGGGGGTGGATGGGGAGGATCAAAAAGTACGCACACATGATGCTGAGTGTACAAAGAAAAGCGCTCCTGAGGGTCATCTGTGCGTATCGTACTGTATCCTACGAAGCAGTGCAAGTCCTGGCGGGCATTCCCCCCCTCGACCTATTATTGGAAGAAAGGATGCAACTCAGCGCTCTTCCAAGGGTCACAGGGGAGGATAGGAAAGCCGCCAGAAAAGAAACCATTCGGAAATGGCAGGAACGCTGGACGAACCTGGAAGAAAAGGGTCAGTGGACTAAGAAATTAATCCCTGATCTTGACATCTGGGTCTCGTGTAAACACAGGCGCTTGAATTATTACCTAACTCAGGCACTGAGCGGGCACGGAAGTTTTAGAGCTTTCACGCACCGCATTGGAAAAACGGAGCCGGAATGCAGTACCTGCGGAGTCGAGGACACCGCAGAACACTGCATTTTTCGATGTTCCGTTTTCAATACTCTCAGACACGAGTTGCGAACGTGCGTGAACGCACTAACTCCGAAGAATTTAATCGAGGCAATGCTCGAATCGAAAGAAAAATGGAATAAATGCAGCCACGCCATTTCCGAAATGGTCAAAGAAAAAGAGAGGATGGAACGCGCCTCCCGTGTAGCTTAGTCCTTTGATGGTACTCGAAAAAGCATAAATCTAAAGGATAAAGAGGGAAAATATCTTCCGCCCTCTTTCAAGAATAAAACAATAGATTGAAAATAGACTTATTACAAAATTTCACCGTAAAAACATATGCAACCAAATTGATCAGATAAAAGGGTTGCATTTGCGAATTCTTTTGACATTAATCCAGGAATCGTACAATTGTTGACGATAAAAAAAAAAAAAAAAAAAAAAAAATGTTTTCCAAGCTATCGCGTCGGGAAAAAAAAAAATCGTAAAACACCGAAACCTCCGCCATCATCGACGTTTTATCCCTCGGGAAAGTTCCGGGTCGGCGTAGGGTATGTGGAAATTTCGAGGTTTTTTAGTGGGTAGGCGCAGTAGGCGAATCCCACACTATCCAGTCGTCGAAACAACAGGCTGGATGTCTTTCGAAGATTTTTCCTCGATAAAAAAAAAAAAAAAAAAAAAAAGCCAAAATAGACAGATTTGGCCGAAAAAAGCCAAATCGGTCGATTTGAGCAAATTCAGAGATGAAACGATCGTTTCTGACCGATTTCGCTCGTTTCTGCCTGTTTTAGTCATTTTGTCACGTTTTCATCCATTTGGTTCTGTTTCCATCCAAAATAGACAGATTTGGCCGAAATAAGCCAAATCGGTCGATTTGAGCAAATTCCCGGATGAAACGATCGATTCTGACCGATTTCGCTCGTTTCTGCTTGTTTTAGTCATTTTGACACGTTTTCATCAATTTGGTGCAATTTCAAGCCAAAATAGACAGATTTCGCCGAAATAAGCCAAATCGGTCGATTTGAGCAAATTCAGAGATGAAACGATCGTTTCTGACCGATTTCGCTCGTTTCTGCCTGTTTTAGTCATTTTGGCACGTTTTCATCAGTTTGGTGCAATTTGAATCCAAAATAGACAGATTTGGCCGAAATAAGCCAAATCAGTCGATTTGAGCAAATTCAGAGATGAAACGATCGTTTCTGACCGATTTCGCTCGTTTCTGCTTGTTTTAGTCATTTTGGCACGTTTTCATCAATTTGGTGCAATTTCAAGCCAAAATAGACAGATTTGGCCGAAATAAGCCAAATCGGTCGATTTGAGCAAATTCAGAGATGTAACGATCGTTTCTGACCGATTTCGCTTGTTTCTGCTTGTTTTAGTCATTTTTTCACGTTTTCATCCATTTGGTTCTGTTTCCATCCAAAATAGACAGATTTGGCCGAAATAAGCCAAATCGGTCGATTTGAGCAAATTCAAAGATGAAACGATCGTTTCTGACCGATTTCGCTCGTTTCTGCCTGTTTTAGTCATTTTGGCACGTTTTCATCAATTTGGTGCAATTTCAAGCCAAAATAGACAGATTTGGCCGAAATAAGCCAAATCGGTCGATTTGAGCAAATTCAGAGATGAAACGATCGTTTCTGACCGATTTCGCTCGTTTCTGCCTGTTTTAGTCATTTTGGCACGTTTTCATCCATTTGTTTCTGTTTCCATCCAAAATAGACAGATATGGCCGAAATAAGCCAAATCGGTCGATTTGAGCAAATTCCTGGATGAAACGATCGTTTCTGAACGATTTCGCTCGTTTCTGCCTGTTTTAGTCATTTTGGTACGTTTTCATCAATTTGGTGCAATTTCAAGCCAAAATAGACAGATTTGGCCGAAATAAGCCAAATCGGTCGATTTGAGCAAATTCAGAGATGAAACGATCGTTTCTGACCGATTTCGCTCGTTTCTGCCTGTTTTAGTCATTTTGGCACGTTTTCATCCATTTGGTTCTGTTTCCATCCAAAATAGACAGATTTGGCCGAAATAAGCCAAATCGGTCGATTTGAGCAAATTCCTGGATGAAACGATCGTTTCTGACCGATTTCGCTCGTTTCTGCCTGTTTTAGTCATTTTGGCACGTTTTCATCAATTTGGTGAAATTTGGATTAAAAATAGACAAATTTGGCCGAAATAAGCCAAATCGGTCGATTTGAGCAAATTCAGAGATGAAACGATCGTTTCTGACCGATTTCGCTCGTTTCTGCTTGTTTTAGTCATTTTGGCACGTTTTCATCAATTTGGTGCAATTTCAAGCCAAAATAGACAGATTTGGCCGAAATAAGCCAAATCGGTCGATTTGAGCAAATTCAGAGATGAAACGATCGTTTCTGACCGATTTCGCTCGTTTCTGCTTGTTTTAGTCATTTTGGCACGTTTTCATCAATTTGGTGCAATTTCAAGCCAAAATAGACAGATTTGGCCGAAATAAGCCAAATCGGTCGATTTGAGCAAATTCAGAGATGAAACGATCGTTTCTGACCGATTTCGCTCGTTTCTGCCTGTTTTAGTCATTTTGGCACGTTTTCATCAATTTGGTGCAATTTCAAGCCAAAATAGACAGATTTCGCCGAAATAAGCCAAATCGGTCGATTTGAGCAAATTCCTGGATGAAACGATCGTTTCTGACCAATTTCGCTCGTTTCTGCTTGTTTTAGTCATTTTGGCACGTTTTCATCCATTTGGTTCTGTTTCCATCCAAAATAGACAGATTTGGCCGAAATAAGCCAAATCGGTCGATTTGAGCAAATTCAGAGATGAAACGATCGTTTCTGACCGATTTCGCTCGTTTCTGCTTGTTTTAGTCATTTTGGCACGTTTTCATCCATTTGGTTCTGTTTCCATCCAAAATAGACAGATTTGGCCGAAATAAGCCAAATCGGTCGATTTGAGCAAATTCCCGGATGAAACGATCGATTCTGACCGATTTCGCTCGTTTCTGCCTGTTTTAGTCATTTTGGCACGTTTTCATCCATTTGGTTCTGTTTCCATCCAAAATAGACAGATTTGGCCGAAATAAGCCAAATCGGTCGATTTGAGCAAATTCAGAGATGAAACGATCGTTTCTGACCGATTTCGCTCGTTTCTGCCTGTTTTAGTCATTTTGGCACGTTTTCATCAATTTGGTGCAATTTCAAGCCAAAATAGACAGATTTGGCCGAAATAAGCCAAATCGGTCGATGTGAGCAAATTCAGAGATGAAACGATCGTTTCTGACCGATTTCGCTCGTTTCTGCCTGTTTTAGTCATTTTGGCACGTTTTCATCCATTTGGTTCTGTTTCCATCCAAAATAGACAGATTTGGCCGAAATAAGCCAAATCGGTCGATTTGAGCAAATTCAGAGATGAAACGATCGTTTCTGACCGATTTCGCTCGTTTCTGCCTGTTTTAGTCATTTTGGCACGTTTTCATCCATTTGTTTCTGTTTCCATCCAAAATAGACAGATTTGGCCGAAATACGCCAAATCGGTCGATTTGAGCAAATTCCTGGATGAAACGATCGTTTCTGACCGATTTCGCTCGTTTCTGCCTGTTTTAGTCATTTTGGCACGTTTTCATCAATTTGGTGAAATTTGGATTCAAAATAGACAAATTTGGCCGAAATAAGCCAAATCGGTCGATTTGAGCAAATTCCTGGATGAAACGATCGTTTCTGAACGATTTCGCTCGTTTCTGCCTGTTTTAGTCATTTTGGCACGTTTTCATCCATTTGGTTCTGTTTCCATCCAAAATAGACAGATTTGGCCGAAATAAGCCAAATCGGTCGATTTGAGCAAATTCCTGGATGAAACGATCGTTTCTGAACGATTTCGCTCGTTTCTGCCTGTTTTAGTCATTTTGGCACGTTTTCATCAATTTGGTGCAATTTCAAGCCAAAATAGACGCGGTTCGGTGCGAACAAGCGTCTAGGCAAGACGTGTGTAAGATCGCTCCGGCGGAAATCTGTCGTTTTGTACGGTAAAAGTAGTGCGAAAAAAGAATTTTTTACGTCTACGGATTGTGCATATTGTATGCTAAATTTTAAAGCTAGTGAAGTGGCGATGCGGGTGAGATTTCAGCGCGATTAAGGTGATTTTGATGTCTTAAACAAAGGATCCGGTAAGGCGTTGAAATTCTTATTGCCCAAAACGGTCATTTAGCCGAGGCCTGGGTGCCATAAATCGTCTCTCTAGGGACGCAAAGACCCTTTTGGGCAGCAACATCTGGTTGCCAAGTGTTTGTCATATTGTGTATACTTTCGTCGAATTCTCGCTTTTGGCCGCGAAAGTAATTTATAAATTTTGTTAGTACCCCCACAATGGATCCCATTGTGGAGGTTAAATTGCTGCAATGTAGTAGCGATGTTGAGAGCGCGGGGGTATGGTCCCAAAAATTAAGACCGCGAAAACGAAGATCCCCGCGAAATACTAGTGGATCTTCGTCGAGCTCCGAGGAATCCTCATCTGGGGAAAATTCGCCGCGGTGTAGCTCCGTAAAAAAAGCTCCCGCGAAAAAGGCGAAAACAAATGCCGCGATGGAGGAACTTAGGTTCCTCATAAATGCAATGTTCCTCGAAGGGAGGAATCTAATGGCCCTTATTAGAGCAAACCGGAGTACGAATCGCGAGATAAAACAATCCGCGAAAAAGGTCCAGTCGTTTACGGACAAATTGTACCGGGGGGAAAAACTCTTCCTGCAACAGGCGGAAAAATTCTGCCAACCGGAAAAATCGGTTTCGTTCGCGACGATCGGATCTCAAACGGTCAGGATAGCTAATCCCAAAACGCGGGAAATTGGCGTCCAAACGGGCGAAGAGTCGACGGTCGAAGTTTTCCCGTCAGAAATCAGTTTCCAAGCGTGGAAACAAGTTGCGGAAAAACCATGGTCTAACACGGTTTTTACAAGTACCGCGGTCGTGGTGGGAAATCCTCTGGAGGACACTCTCCCGGAGGAACCTAAGGTCGTGTTTGTCGAACACGACGATCGGGAAATGGCTGAGAGCATTCAAGCCCAGTTCAGGAGTCGTTATCCTGAAATTAAAGACCTGGAGGACTTCGACGTTCTTGAGCAGGTCGTAAAAATCAATTCTAAGAAAGTGGTGAAATCCTCAGGACAGAGGATTATCAAAGTAAATGTTCCTTCCGGAGAGAAGGAAATATTTACCAAACTGGCCAAGCTCAAATCTGAGTTTGGTCAGGAAAAACGACTTGCCCTTCATCACGTGAAGGGCTTATCCTTAACGAAGTTCCGGAAAATGGCTCAGTTCATTTTCCGCGAGGGTCCTAAAATTAGGATTTTTACGACCCGCTCAAAAACGTCGGAGGAAAAACAAACTCCTCAAATAAAAAAGAAAAATTTCGCGACGTATGCAATCGTCGTGAACAAACAAAAAGAGAACGCGGCGGAGACCATCAAGAAAATTAGCTCGTCCCTGGGCGGTAATGAAAAAAGGAATCGAATCAAAACCATTAAGTCTAATAAGGAGGGGAATCTCGTGATTACTCTCGAAAAAGACGAAAAAGCTCTTGAAACAATTGGCAGGGACATCGAAAAGTCTCTCGGGAAAGACAGCGTGCGGCTTCTCAAGGAGAGGCAAGAAAAGACCGCGATCTTTATTCGCGGAATGGACGCCGCGGCCTCTAAACAGGACGTCTTCAGGGCTTTGAAAGCCGTGATCCCGGATCTCAAGGAGACCGAAGTCGCGATCGGGGAAATGCGCCCGTACGCGAAATCCGAGCAAGCTGTGACCGTGCGACTTACAGAAAAACTCGCGGAAAAGATCCTGGGGGAATCATTACGCGTGGGCCTCGTTAGGTGCAAGCTCGAACGGCACCTAAAAGTTGAACGGTGCGCGAGATGCTGGGCGTATGATCACGCGACGTCAAATTGCAACGGTCCTGATCGCAGGAAATGTTGTTTTCGGTGCGGAAAACCGGATCATCGGGGCAAGAATTGTCCCCAAAAAGAAGAGGACTGCGTCTGCGTCCTCTGCAAGGAAAAGGGGCACCGTCCGGGAAGCAATATATGCTCGAAATTCCGCGACGCTCTCAACTGCGCGAGATCGGCTAGAAGATTCGAAAAGCGCCAGGATCTCTTAAGACAACGCGAAGCGGCCGAAGAACAAAACACGACGATCACGGAAAATCGTCAATAAGCGGATTTAATTTTCACACTACCTAAATTCTCGCATAAAACAAAAAAGCGTCTCTCCTACCCTTTTTTAAGCAAACAACTCAATTTAATTACAGTTCCGTTAATCAAACAAGTAACTTCCATAAATGAAATTAAAATTCAAAACAAAAATCCTACAGATTAATGCCGACCGTTCGATTAAAGCACACGACATGGCCTTCCTGGAAGCAGCTAAGCGAAATATCGATTTAATTGTGGCCAGCGAGCCAAATAAAAAATTAATTCAAAACAATCCAAAATGGATTGGCGATAACTTAGGAAACGTAGCCATTTTGGCGAGAACCAATATTGTGAGGTTCTCAAAAGTGATTCGTGGGGACGGTTTTATTGTACTATTCGGAGAAGAATATACAATTATTGCCGGATACATTTCGCCTAACTGCACAATGGAGCGGTTCGATCAATACCTGACCGATTTGCAACAAGCGGCTGCCGGCCGACACGGTGAATTAGTCCTATTAGGTGATTTCAATGCCAAATCTCCGGATTGGGGTGCGATGGTGGAAGACGCCAGGGGCGGGGCGTTGTCCCAGTTGGCGGGGGCTCTAGAAATGGTGCCCCTCAACACGGGAGAACCCACGTTCGTTAGAAGGGAGCAACAATCGTGCATCGACGTCACGTTTGTTAGCAAAGGCCTAGTTAACCATGTTACGGATTGGCAAGTGTTAGAAAATGAGCCGTGTTCGCCGCATAAGCACATTTGCTTTGAAATTGGCAGCACATCGGTGCGGAAAACTCAACTACTCAGTTGCGTAAAGCTGGAAAAGCAGAAGTTCATTGAAGCATTCGGAAATATCCTAGTACGTCACCCAGAGGTGAATAGTGGAAAGGAAATTTCGAAACTCATGAAAGAAGCTTTTCGAGCGGCGTGCGATGTAAATCGCAACGAAGCGACGGGCAGTCCGAACCCGTACTGGTGGACAGAGCAAATCGAGCAGATGAGAAAAAACTGCATTAAAGCCAGACGACGTGCACTTCGCGCTCGCGGAAATTCGAACATTGCGGATACTGACACGGAGGCGTTGTGGCAAAGGTACAAGGACGCGAGAAAGTCCCTCCATAAGGAGATAAGTTCGCGAAAAAAGGCAAGCTGGACCGAGCTGTGCACGAAACTCGACGAGGATATCTGGGGTGACGGTTACAAAATCGTCATGAGGCAACTCAAACCTGGGAATCCTTTCGAGTTGACTGCAAAAAGAAAAGTAGAAATCGCGGAGCACCTTTTCCCGAGGGGCCTCGGCTACATACCGGCGAAGATAATGCCAGTTGTTTTTACCCCCTTCTCGCAAGAAGAAGTAAGAATTGCTGTTTGCAAGTTAAAGAACGCAGCAGCCCCCGGACCCGACGGTCTTAGGGCGGAAGCGGTCAAGTATACCTTCGAAGCGTACCCGGACGTATGGCTTCGAGTACTAAATCAGATGCTGGAAAACCAGGAATTTCCGGATTCCTGGAAAGTAGCGAAGCTAATCTTGCTCCTTAAACCGAACAAGGATAGCGAACAGCTGGGATCGTACAGGCCTATTTGTCTAATCGATGCTGCAGCCAAGCTGTACGAACACCTCATCAAGAGCCGTCTTGAGGAGGAACTGGTAGCAAAACATCCGCTGTCCGAAGTACAGTTTGGCTTCAGAAAAGGAAAATCCGCGATACACGCCATGGAGCGAGTCATCGAGGTAGCCCGCGACGCCAAAAATCGGCGTCGTGGAGAACGGTGGTGTGCGTTGATCACGCTAGACGTGAAAAACGCATTCAACAGCGCCTCTTGGACGTGCATAATAAACGAACTGGCGAGAAGAAAGATCTCGAATTACTTAATAAACGTAATAAAAGACTACTTCACTAACAGAGTAGTAAAAATAGACAAAGAGACTAAGTTCAACATGGCGATGGGCATACCGCAAGGGTCGGTACTCGGCCCTCTCCTGTGGAACCTAATGTACGACCCCATCTTGGAAGCGGGCAAATCCGAAAATGCGACGCCCATTGGCTATGCGGACGACATCGCTCTTGTCGTCTGCGGCTCCGATAGGGCGGAACTAATCGACGAAGCAAATGGTGCAATAAACCGTTGCGTACAATGGCTTACGGACCATTCGCTCAAGATAGCCCCGGAAAAAACCGAAGCGGTCATTCTAAGCGGGAAAAGGTATAGGAGGGATTTATTTTTCCTAGCCAGCGGCGTCCGAATCGAGCCCAAAAAATCCATAAGATATTTGGGCGTCGAATTTGGCGAAAACTTGTACCACGCGCATCACGTGAAAGAAATCTGCAATAAGAGTCTAAAGAAATTAGGCCTAATTCAAAGGATTATGTCGACGATGGACGGTCCATCCACTCAAAAAAGGCAGCTGCTTTACGGAGTGGTACAGTCGACGCTCCTCTATGCCGCCCCGATTTGGGGGTGGATGGGGAGGATCAAAAAGTACGCACACATGATGCTGAGTGTACAAAGAAAAGCGCTCCTGAGGGTCATCTGTGCGTATCGTACTGTATCCTACGAAGCAGTGCAAGTCCTGGCGGGCATTCCCCCCCTCGACCTATTATTGGAAGAAAGGATGCAACTCAGCGCTCTTCCAAGGGTCACAGGGGAGGATAGGAAAGCCGCCAGAAAAGAAACCATTCGGAAATGGCAGGAACGCTGGACGAACCTGGAAGAAAAGGGTCAGTGGACTAAGAAATTAATCCCTGATCTTGACATCTGGGTCTCGTGTAAACACAGGCGCTTGAATTATTACCTAACTCAGGCACTGAGCGGGCACGGAAGTTTTAGAGCTTTCACGCACCGCATTGGAAAAACGGAGCCGGAATGCAGTACCTGCGGAGTCGAGGACACCGCAGAACACTGCATTTTTCGATGTTCCGTTTTCAATACTCTCAGACACGAGTTGCGAACGTGCGTGAACGCACTAACTCCGAAGAATTTAATCGAGGCAATGCTCGAATCGAAAGAAAAATGGAATAAATGCAGCCACGCCATTTCCGAAATGGTCAAAGAAAAAGAGAGGATGGAACGCGCCTCCCGTGTAGCTTAGTCCTTTGATGGTACTCGAAAAAGCATAAATCTAAAGGATAAAGAGGGAAAATATCTTCCGCCCTCTTTCAAGAATAAAACAATAGATTGAAAATAGACTTATTACAAAATTTCACCGTAAAAACATATGCAACCAAATTGATCAGATAAAAGGGTTGCATTTGCGAATTCTTTTGACATTAATCCAGGAATCGTACAATTGTTGACGATAAAAAAAAAAAAAAAAAAAAAAAAAATGTTTTCCAAGCTATCGCGTCGGGAAAAAAAAAAATCGTAAAACACCGAAACCTCCGCCATCATCGACGTTTTATCCCTCGGGAAAGTTCCGGGTCGGCGTAGGGTATGTGGAAATTTCGAGGTTTTTTAGTGGGTAGGCGCAGTAGGCGAATCCCACACTATCCAGTCGTCGAAACAACAGGCTGGATGTCTTTCGAAGATTTTTCCTCGATAAAAAAAAAAAAAAAAAAAAAAAGCCAAAATAGACAGATTTGGCCGAAAAAAGCCAAATCGGTCGATTTGAGCAAATTCAGAGATGAAACGATCGTTTCTGACCGATTTCGCTCGTTTCTGCCTGTTTTAGTCATTTTGTCACGTTTTCATCCATTTGGTTCTGTTTCCATCCAAAATAGACAGATTTGGCCGAAATAAGCCAAATCGGTCGATTTGAGCAAATTCCCGGATGAAACGATCGATTCTGACCGATTTCGCTCGTTTCTGCTTGTTTTAGTCATTTTGACACGTTTTCATCAATTTGGTGCAATTTCAAGCCAAAATAGACAGATTTCGCCGAAATAAGCCAAATCGGTCGATTTGAGCAAATTCAGAGATGAAACGATCGTTTCTGACCGATTTCGCTCGTTTCTGCCTGTTTTAGTCATTTTGGCACGTTTTCATCAGTTTGGTGCAATTTGAATCCAAAATAGACAGATTTGGCCGAAATAAGCCAAATCAGTCGATTTGAGCAAATTCAGAGATGAAACGATCGTTTCTGACCGATTTCGCTCGTTTCTGCTTGTTTTAGTCATTTTGGCACGTTTTCATCAATTTGGTGCAATTTCAAGCCAAAATAGACAGATTTGGCCGAAATAAGCCAAATCGGTCGATTTGAGCAAATTCAGAGATGTAACGATCGTTTCTGACCGATTTCGCTTGTTTCTGCTTGTTTTAGTCATTTTTTCACGTTTTCATCCATTTGGTTCTGTTTCCATCCAAAATAGACAGATTTGGCCGAAATAAGCCAAATCGGTCGATTTGAGCAAATTCAAAGATGAAACGATCGTTTCTGACCGATTTCGCTCGTTTCTGCCTGTTTTAGTCATTTTGGCACGTTTTCATCAATTTGGTGCAATTTCAAGCCAAAATAGACAGATTTGGCCGAAATAAGCCAAATCGGTCGATTTGAGCAAATTCAGAGATGAAACGATCGTTTCTGACCGATTTCGCTCGTTTCTGCCTGTTTTAGTCATTTTGGCACGTTTTCATCCATTTGTTTCTGTTTCCATCCAAAATAGACAGATATGGCCGAAATAAGCCAAATCGGTCGATTTGAGCAAATTCCTGGATGAAACGATCGTTTCTGAACGATTTCGCTCGTTTCTGCCTGTTTTAGTCATTTTGGTACGTTTTCATCAATTTGGTGCAATTTCAAGCCAAAATAGACAGATTTGGCCGAAATAAGCCAAATCGGTCGATTTGAGCAAATTCAGAGATGAAACGATCGTTTCTGACCGATTTCGCTCGTTTCTGCCTGTTTTAGTCATTTTGGCACGTTTTCATCCATTTGGTTCTGTTTCCATCCAAAATAGACAGATTTGGCCGAAATAAGCCAAATCGGTCGATTTGAGCAAATTCCTGGATGAAACGATCGTTTCTGACCGATTTCGCTCGTTTCTGCCTGTTTTAGTCATTTTGGCACGTTTTCATCAATTTGGTGAAATTTGGATTAAAAATAGACAAATTTGGCCGAAATAAGCCAAATCGGTCGATTTGAGCAAATTCAGAGATGAAACGATCGTTTCTGACCGATTTCGCTCGTTTCTGCTTGTTTTAGTCATTTTGGCACGTTTTCATCAATTTGGTGCAATTTCAAGCCAAAATAGACAGATTTGGCCGAAATAAGCCAAATCGGTCGATTTGAGCAAATTCAGAGATGAAACGATCGTTTCTGACCGATTTCGCTCGTTTCTGCTTGTTTTAGTCATTTTGGCACGTTTTCATCAATTTGGTGCAATTTCAAGCCAAAATAGACAGATTTGGCCGAAATAAGCCAAATCGGTCGATTTGAGCAAATTCAGAGATGAAACGATCGTTTCTGACCGATTTCGCTCGTTTCTGCCTGTTTTAGTCATTTTGGCACGTTTTCATCAATTTGGTGCAATTTCAAGCCAAAATAGACAGATTTCGCCGAAATAAGCCAAATCGGTCGATTTGAGCAAATTCCTGGATGAAACGATCGTTTCTGACCAATTTCGCTCGTTTCTGCTTGTTTTAGTCATTTTGGCACGTTTTCATCCATTTGGTTCTGTTTCCATCCAAAATAGACAGATTTGGCCGAAATAAGCCAAATCGGTCGATTTGAGCAAATTCAGAGATGAAACGATCGTTTCTGACCGATTTCGCTCGTTTCTGCTTGTTTTAGTCATTTTGGCACGTTTTCATCCATTTGGTTCTGTTTCCATCCAAAATAGACAGATTTGGCCGAAATAAGCCAAATCGGTCGATTTGAGCAAATTCCCGGATGAAACGATCGATTCTGACCGATTTCGCTCGTTTCTGCCTGTTTTAGTCATTTTGGCACGTTTTCATCCATTTGGTTCTGTTTCCATCCAAAATAGACAGATTTGGCCGAAATAAGCCAAATCGGTCGATTTGAGCAAATTCAGAGATGAAACGATCGTTTCTGACCGATTTCGCTCGTTTCTGCCTGTTTTAGTCATTTTGGCACGTTTTCATCAATTTGGTGCAATTTCAAGCCAAAATAGACAGATTTGGCCGAAATAAGCCAAATCGGTCGATGTGAGCAAATTCAGAGATGAAACGATCGTTTCTGACCGATTTCGCTCGTTTCTGCCTGTTTTAGTCATTTTGGCACGTTTTCATCCATTTGGTTCTGTTTCCATCCAAAATAGACAGATTTGGCCGAAATAAGCCAAATCGGTCGATTTGAGCAAATTCAGAGATGAAACGATCGTTTCTGACCGATTTCGCTCGTTTCTGCCTGTTTTAGTCATTTTGGCACGTTTTCATCCATTTGTTTCTGTTTCCATCCAAAATAGACAGATTTGGCCGAAATAAGCCAAATCGGTCGATTTGAGCAAATTCCTGGATGAAACGATCGTTTCTGACCGATTTCGCTCGTTTCTGCCTGTTTTAGTCATTTTGGCACGTTTTCATCAATTTGGTGAAATTTGGATTCAAAATAGACAAATTTGGCCGAAATAAGCCAAATCGGTCGATTTGAGCAAATTCCTGGATGAAACGATCGTTTCTGAACGATTTCGCTCGTTTCTGCCTGTTTTAGTCATTTTGGCACGTTTTCATCCATTTGTTTCTGTTTCCATCCAAAATAGACAGATTTGGCCGAAATAAGCCAAATCGGTCGATTTGAACAAATTCAGAGATGAAACGATCGTTTCTGACCGATATCGCTCGTTTCTGCTTGTTTTAGTCATTTTGGCACGTTTTCATCAATTTGGTGCAATTTCAAGCCAAAATAGACAGATTTGTCCGAAATAAGCCAAATCGGTCCATTTGAGCAAATTCCTGGATGAAACGATCGTTTCTTACCGATTTCGCTCGTTTCTGCCTGTTTTTGTCATTTTGGCACGTTTTCATCAATTTGGTGCAATTTCAAGCCAAAATAGACAGATTTGGCCGAAATAAGCCAAATCGGTCGATTTGAGTAAATTCAGAGATGAAACGATCGTTTCTGACCGATTTCGCTCGTTTCTGCCTGTTTTAGCCATTTTGGCACGTTTTCATCCATTTGGTTCTGTTTCCATCCAAAATAGACAGATTTGGCCGAAATAAGCCAAATCGGTCGATTTGAGCAAATTCAGAGATGAAACGATCGTTTCTGACCGATTA